>NW_017534886.1:137293-177251 GCF_001853355.1 Bactrocera latifrons
ACCATTTTGGTCGACCACTTTTGGCCAATTTCCCGCTAGAGACATTATTCCATCAGTGCAAAACAAAATTTCCTGAACGGAAGCGAGCGAACTGATACAGCATTGTCTCCGTAAACTTCACAAATTTCATTGGTGGCCTGCGTGGCATTCTTCCCTTTTTATAGAAAACTTTCAAATTTCTACATGAACAGCTTAAAATCTCACCTTTCCAACAATATATAGTATGACACAATGTGATTAGTAGCATTGGAGATATACGACTGCAACGACACTGACAAAATATGAAAATACTCGAAATTTAACATTGAATGCTTCCGATATTACTTAAAAGGAATATCAAGAAAAAATTCGGAAAARCAAGCGAAAACATTAAACATTCAAGGTATTAGTGACTCCCTGAATCTGGCGAAAAAACCAATTCCATGCAATAAAATGGAATGTACCGATTTCCCGAAAAAAAAAAATGGTTTTAGCAATTTATTTATGAAAAGACTGACGACTACAAGAAAGTAGAATGCTAGTAAATTGCACTAGCTAGTATTCTATATAATCGCATTTATATTATAATATATTACTCGCGCTTATTGTATTCGCTGGTAACGCCAATGGCCAATTGTTTTTACGACTACATTACGAGTATAATGTTCGACGAGCGAATACGTATTTAAGTGGCCCTGAATACATTCGTACTTACTATAGTACATATGTACTATATGTACATGCGTTTTTTGATTGCTTGCAAATTTTATTAACGCACATGTTGCACGCAATTCGTGTGTCGCCACAAGGGAACAATAAATACTTACATAAGTTTATAGAGTGCTTTGTTGCAGAACTCAGGCAAGTTGGCGTGTCAACGCACGTGACCAGCAGAGGTAAGCTACGTATTTTAACTGTATTATGACTGCTGCTGTGTTTTCAGAAATTATGCAAAATGATATTTCTATAATCGTAACAAGTGCAGTGCTGTTATTTTGCTTTATTTCAGGCAATAGATTGAGAAATATGTTTAGTGAAAAGTATTTTTATTAATTTCCACTTATTTTGTTCTTTTCCACCCTTGTTTCTTCAAAAGTGTATGAACGTGTTAGAATATATTTTAATTTACGCAACCTAAAAATATCATAGATATAATCTAAATGTGGTGCTTATCGATTTTCTGAGCGCTTTATAATACTACATGTACATCTGAATGTATGATTCTGTATTTTGTGATATTTTTGTATATAATATATATTAGGGTTGGTTAAAAAATAAAATTATTTTTTTCCCGCTTGACTTTATGGAAAATAAGTTCTTAGACATCTCTCCGAAAGTTTCTTAAAATCTTCTTCTTCGTTTCTTCTTTTCGCAATGTGGCGCGAATTGGAGATTCCAAGCGAAGCAAGGTCACTCTCCACCTTGTCTTTCCAACGGAGTTGATGTCTTCCTTCTTCGCTGAACCATGTAAATGTCGTCGTAAGATCGACTCATCAGATGTCATTGTCCATGCCTCTGCACCAGATAGCAGGACGGAAGTATTCTGCGTTATATTTTGAGGCTTTCATTGTTAATGCTGTTAATACTAGTTTCAAGATAGGCGAAATTATCTACGATTTCGAAGTTATGACTGTCAACAGTGACTTGGCAGCAAAGTCCCGAATGCAATGACTATTTGTTAGATGACATTAGATACATATAGTATATCGTCTTGCCCTTGTCCACTACCAGACTAATTTGGTTCCCTTCTCTGTTCAACCTGGAGAAAGCAGGCAACAACGGCGCAGTTCTACACTCTTGTAGAAGATGGAAAATTCTCTGTTCAGCTCTGCAGCTCGAATTTTGTTCTCCCAGACTGAAGACGCTTTAAAATCGTCGAAGAAGTGCAGAATGTGTCGATCTTTCTTTCAGTTGTTGATTTTCCAGGCCTTAAGCTATACTGATAAGGTTTAATCTGTTTATTGACGGTGGGCTTTAATCTTTCACACAGTTCACACAACCATCGGAACAAATCAATGTATTTTATTCAAAATAGACTCCTTCTGCTTCCATACAGCTTTTTGCACGGTCCAAAAGCATGTCGAACGAGAGTTTCAGCTCATTGACCGGCATGACCGCCAGTATACTGCTGCAAGCCTTTTGAATCTATACGTCTGCATAACGCTTTCCTTTCATAGGCAAATGCATTTATCCGAAAAGAAAATAGTCGTACGGTGCCATATCAGGTGAATACGGGTATTGGTTAATTGTTAAAATGTGATTTTTGGTAAAATAATCGTCCTTCGAATTTTGGATTCTGCGCAATTTTTGGTCGTCAATCAATTTGTGCGGAACAAACCGTGCACACGCCCAAATGTTCGGTCAAAATGCTCCTAAATCGATGTTTTAGAGATGATCAATAACATTACCATGAATTGGAAGGATGATTTCGGCTGATGCGTGATGAATTCAGGCACAGTTTCGATGGAATTTCCGATGATCACAAATTTTGATTGGCCCACATGTTGACCGTCATTTATGTCCTCACGACCACTTTGAAAACGTTGAAACCACTCGTGCACTCTGCTACGGGATAGGCAATCATCGCTATAAACTTGTTTCATCAATTGAAACGTTGCGCTAAAAGTTTTACCAATTTTAAAACAAAATTGAATGTTGGCTCTTTGTTCGATGCTCATTTTCGTACCGATAACACAAACATACTGACACTTAAAACACAATAAATTCACTTCCAATCAATGGAATGTTATGAAAATCTCACTGGACAATCGGCAAAGATAGCAGATTCTAACACACCAGTCGACATATAAATGGCGCTATCAGGGGGCGCTAGATTCAAAAATTCTTGTTTACTTTGGAAAGTTCCTTGTATGTACATGTCATATTTGACTCAAAATAGTCTCGGCGAATATTTTTCTTTACTTTTATTAATTTCTTCCCACACAGCATTTTTATGAAGTTTGAGAATAGGAAAAGTCGCTGGAAGCCGGATCCATAAAATCGTTTTCTTAAGACAGTAATTCGGGATTTTTCTATCCTTTTCATTGTTTTTAGATCCGGTTCAAGGTAATGACTGTGAGTTCAGCCGGCATCTGCTTTGCACAGAGTTTTCACAGCCTCAAATAATCTCGATCTAGACCATTTTATGGCTGTCTAAAAGTATTTTGTAACTTTTTTAATGTTTTTGTTTTTAACAGGACTCCATTCATTCATTCTTCTAACTATACTGAAACTATACAAGGTGCACGTATAACAGAGCTCTAACAAATGGTGGCTTTGTATGAAATAAAGTTCGGTGAACATTGATCAAGCTAGTTATTAACATCAACAGATTTTTTCTATAAAAATTTGGCATTATTTACGAACGTACTTTCTTTACAATATCAAAAGGTACATACGTCACTCATGTCATAAAACAACTGTTCGAGACCTCAATCAATGTGTATCTTCAACTCTASAGATAATAGCTGAAAGTACAAAAGAGTTCGCACAGTTTGACGTTTCTGCTTTGTTAAAAATAACTTAACAAAATTCTAATAATGCTGTAATTCGAACTCAATTGCCTATTCACGCATCTTTAAAAGATTACTCTGCGAATGAAGTTTAAAGCCGTGAAAGATTGATTGCCGTTGTACTTAAATTTTCCAACTAAAATTGGTTGCGGAATCGTACTCAAAAATTGTGCGGTCTTTTGCAGCTGAAACAATCACTTATGTATGTATAGGTGCTAGTGTGCATGCAAATAATGTGGCATATATGGTATTCTCGCCTTTATTTGGTGTATGTGGCATGTGGTTTGCGGTAAATGGTTTTGCGGCTAATGGCCTGTAGCACAGGTGAGCAAAATAAGTTCATAGACAAATGCCGGCATACACACGCTAATAATAGTACGTGTGCATGCGTATGTGTGTTTTACATAAGATACTCAAAATTTGCACTGAAGTGCCGTTCAAAATTTTAGCATTTGCTATTAGCATATTTATATTTTCTTGTAGATATATGCATGTATGTACATATACGAGTATACAAACTTCAATGGCCAAAGTATATTAAAACACTATATACATATATATATATATGTATAAAAACCAAATTATCTATTTATTATTAACATACGTATTTGTTTTATTTTCTTTGTATAAAGAGGCTCAAAAGGCAAAAGTCGAGCTGACAATATACTAGTTTTTTAACAAGGGATGGGGAGAAGTGGTTTTGTTTCAGAATTGTTTATATAACACTTTTACAAAAAAAAATTTTTTTCAATGCCATATCACTAGGAATACTAGATATCTTAAAACATATATGCAGGTCTTATTTATCATATTATGATTTTTTTAATAATTTCAGTCAAAAATCAAATGGTGAATATCCTCGACAACAAAAGGTATAGTACTGATAGTCTTCTTCTTATTTATTCGCATAGACACCGCTTACACAGTTATGGCCGAGTTTACTACAGCGCGCCAGTCGTTTCTTCTTTTCGCTACGTGGCGCCAATTGGCGACTCCAAACGAAGTCAGGTCCTTCTCTACCTGGTCTTTCCAATGGCGTGGAGGTGGAGGTCTTTCTCTTCCTTTGCTTTCCCCGGCGCATCGCATTAACGATGATTGCTCTCAGAGCTGGAGTTTCCATTCGAATTATATGACGTAGCCGCTGTGTCTTAATCCCCTGAACTATGTTAATGTCGTCTGGTGAATATCTCGTACAGTTCATAGTTCTATCAACATAAAGCTTCCGCAGTACCTCCCTCTTGAAAAGTGGCAAGAATTATTCTACGTTGGATTTCGAAACTGTGCATTGTTGTTGCTGTTAATACTGGTTCCACGATATATGAAATTATCTATGACTTCGAAATTATGTCTGTCAACATGGACGGGGGGGTCTAGTCGCCAGTGCGACGACTGTTTGCTTCGCTTCCTTATCCATTCTGGAAAAAGCAGAACTATGGACGCGGTTGCTGATGGCAATGATAAGGGATG
The DNA here is from genome assembly GCF_001853355.1 of Bactrocera latifrons. Taxonomy (NCBI): domain Eukaryota; kingdom Metazoa; phylum Arthropoda; class Insecta; order Diptera; family Tephritidae; genus Bactrocera; species Bactrocera latifrons. The sequence goes on from NW_017534886.1 coordinate 142,252, forward strand.
GTGTCTTCTCTATTTAGTTCTCCAGCTTGTATTATTTTCGAAATCGAAAGGGAATCAACTTGTCGGAAACCTTGYTTGGTATCGAACGGCTCGGYAAGGTCCTTCCCGATTCTGACGGTGCTTTGTTTATTGTAAAGCAATATTACTGTTCGTTATTCAACGTCCAGATCACGGTTSGGTTAGGTTTGGCTATACTAACTGGCTGTCTTACCATACATAGYCCTACATATTTTTTGTATTTCTAGATGGAGGTTCAGTCTAATACAATCTGAAGTTTTCCCCATAACAAGGTTTTTGTGAAGCTTAATAGAKTGTTGATATTCAATTYTGTTATTTCATCTAGTTMTTTGAACTGCGATCTCTTCTTGCCTACTTTCCTCCACTTTCAACATGTGTYATTGTTAATACTGTCCATACGGCGTTSATCTATTGACAGATTCAGCTTGTCCTTAAGACATTCATATCTCACAATAAACCGCCTGTCAGCCGTTTCGGAAATTTCATTGTATATTGTTTTAGTCAGACGGAGGACATTGTTGCCAATCTCAAAAGCTATTTCCTATCAAATGTGGGAATGACTTTAAAGTCTAACTGATGAGTAATCGTAAAAGTAAAAACGAATTCAAGTTAAATTTTGTGAAGATATCAAATAGAAAAGCTTTCCATACAGGGCTTAATTYCGAATGTTTAGGATGTATGGGAGCTATGTGCTATAGTGGTTAGATATAATCGGTTCCGACAAACGAGTAGCTGTTTTGGGTGATAGGAAATTGTACAAAATTTCAGATCGATACYTCTAAAATTGGAGAACTAGTTCGCATAAACAGATTCAGACACACAGACGGACATGGCTAGTTACTATATACTTAGTGGCAAATTTAAAACATTCTGTTCAGGGTTACTRTATAAAGTTCTACTTTACGTGGAGRTCTCTCAGTCCACATCAGATGAATTGCCTCATAGGCATAGGTAAAGCAACTGTTTACTTTGCACTAGAGCATGAGGGCTGGCACGTTTTCAGGTAATAATGTCCATGTAAACGGCAGTATGGAAATTTATAAAGGTGCCAACTGGTGCCCATTTCTATGTACATATATTTACGTACATGTAATAAACAAAGTGTGCAAACTAGCTTTTCCACATATAGTAAGTACAACATATAATTGCAACTCACTCAACCTTACTTAGTCCTTGGCCGTTTTTTTGTTTTCATTTCCTTTTAGACTCCCATAATCCTTTAAGTATTGATTATTTTCTACAAATACAAGCATAAAGTACCATACATAGTAAGACAATGTAATGTGGCAGCGCTAACATGTAAAATAGCTAAAACAACGATAAACCGGCTGAGAGTAGCAATCTCTGCCATTGTAGCAACATTTTAACTTTATTCTGTTTCCACCACTTTTTCGCTGTCTCAATTCGTGTTCGCGTATATAAAGTTCGTTCTGCGGCACCAGTGCACGCTATCGCCGGGCACCATGTGGCACAGGTGAATGAAGTCAAGTAATAGTTAGCCACCGAGTTTGCTGAAGTTTTCGCTGTCGTGCCACATAGCGTGCACCACACAGTTAATGCGCAAATTATCCAATGCTGCCATATTGCAGCAATACAAATTACTGTTGGGAAATTGTTTTCAGCAGGAAGACAGGACCCAATTTCCGTACATTGATACATTGATATGTACGCGCTTATAAATAATATTGAGTATGTGAATTGAGTAAGTTTTAATTAAATTTTCAGAAATTACCATAATTATTTTCAGTTATATTATATAAAAAAAAAAAAAAAAATTATATTAAAATGCTTTTATTTTTACCCAAATATATCATAATATTTATTGGTTTKAAAGGTTTGCTTTAGAGAAATATCATTAAATATTTAGATTGTATTATTTATGCCGTAGACACCGCTTACGCGGCTTAGACCCGAGTATACAACAGCCAGTCTTTCTTCCTTTTCGGTGTTTGGCGCTAACTGCAGATTCTAAGTGTAGTCAGATCCTTTTCTACCTGGTCCTTCCAACGAAATGAGTGTCCTCTGCTTCCTTTGGCGGGTACTGTGTCGAATACTCTCTGAGCTGGAGACGACGCAGCTGGTGAGGCCAATGAAATCAATATCATCGTGTTCTGCCAGCAGCTGTACACCCATATAGAAGATTGTACCTGCTCGATTAAGTTCTGCAGTTGGAATTATTTTCTCCAGCAGTGGATTGAAGAAGTCGCACGATAGGTAGTCGCTTCGTCTAAAACCTTGGTTAGTATCGAACGGCTGGAAAAGGTTCTTCCCGATCTTGACGGAGCTTTTGATATACGGCATGTGTCGATCCTTTTTTCACGGGTATTTTCCAAGGCTTGGCGCATGGTGAATAACTGGTCAGTTATTGATTTTCCTGGTCGAAAGTCGCACTGATAAGGTCCAATCAGTTTGTTAATGGTGATTTAATATTTCGTACGGTACGATCGATAAAACCTTATATGCGATTTTGASRAGGCTTATCCCACGTTATTTGACGCAGATTATGGGATTGGGCAGARCACACTTRAATTCAAATGGTTGGGCATGTTTTTGTCCGACCATATTCTACAAAGAAGTTGATGCATGCWCCTTATCAATTCTTCGTCGCCGTGTTTGAATAGCCAAAACTATCTTTAATAWTCTTTGGATGCAAAGTGTTCAGATTCAGATCGTAAGTCAAAGTATGAACAAATTTTGGTAGTTCTTCTTACATGGATTTGGTCAAATTATTATTGGAACAAAGTATATATTTTAACTATAACCAAACAAAAATTGCCAAAACTAAACCTTAAAGTGATCTATGGAATTATTGCTTGTTTCGGAAAAAATATACCATTAAGGTAAACGGCAGAAAGTGCGATTATCGTGGTACTTTTCATTATAACAAATTGCTATAAATACTGAAACTTCGGGTACATCATAGTCAGTCAACTTAAGATCCTAATAGCTGTTTATTTGAATGAATATTATCATCGTATGAGTTACTTCTAACTTTACCAAGAACCCTTGACTTCTCRCAGTCAGGCGCAAGCCTTGATTCAGTGCAAATGCTTTCTATCTAAGAGGAAAATATAGGTAGGTAGATAAGAATACTGCCACCCGGGGCTCAATTATAGTTGTTGCTGTGTTTGTTTTAAGGGTCATCCTGTAGCCATTAGAGTGATAAGGTTCAGCTAAGTTATCATCGGTTACCCAACGGTAGGGCCAGGATACATTCTGTTTCCACGTGGACGGACCACAGAGAGAGAGGTCCAAGATGTTTAGGGTTCGCTGAGTTTGCAAATAAGTAGTTAGAGTGATTTKTAGAGTCGTTGCATGCTGAACATATGTTTGGTATGTTGGGGTCGATTCTGGATAAGTAGAAGTTCAATCTGCAAGTGGCTCAATTATCGCTGAATGCGCCGTTTTGAGCGATCTGTTGTAGGATCTGTATAATCTTACTACCTCTTTTCATGGTTACGCCTAGATCATTTGGTGTTCTTAATGAAACTATTTACTCATATCTGTTAAGTCCTTTGATTTTTCGTTGCCGAAAATGTTCCCGGGGTCCAAATTATGAATAACTGGAATTCACCGGCCAATGAGCTTAAAGCTTTCCTTCAATTGTTGACTGTACTGAAAATAATCTGTGTCGTCAACAATGCCGGCAAAGTTGTCCGGCTGTCTGTGTATATGGTTACTTTCTATAGCCAMCATACCTAGAGCTTCCGTTTGTAAGATGGTTTCTGAGTTTAGAAGACGGACAGAGAGACATGTCGATATCATTGGAGTAGACAATCGCACCTACTTCTTAGACCATTTGCACCCGTTGGTATACATAGATAGATAGATGTCGTAATGTCACACCYTTGCCTACTATACTCTTCTACATTTAGGTCTAAAGGGTATCCAAACACGAAAGTGACTATTGAAATCTATCCTTGGAATCATATAGGATGATTTACTTAAATTTAACTGGTTCATGATGACGTTACCGATAAAATGATGGTCAAATATGTAAAATTGACAAGCACATTGTCTACGAAACTATTTTGGACTTGCTTTCCCCACAATTAAAAAAAAACTGGTTCTACGGCACTGTAATTAATCCGGTCTATTTAGACCGGTAAGTAAGGCGATCCTTTTGATTACTCTATTAATCGTTCGCGTTAAATGAAAACTAAACGAGCTAAGAATTAATAAATAATTATTGGAAACTTAGGAAATAAAAAATTTGAAATTGTTATTTGCTATCGTAGTGGGCCTTCTTACAAAACTAAAGTTGCAAGTAACAAAGAAGCTAAAGCCAGGTGGCGCTGGCGGTGGTTGCGGCCATTAGCCTTTTGTGCCGTGCTTTTTGTTTACTGCTTGTAAATATTGCTGTTGCACACTTTCTTAAGTGCCTTTGCACAAACGCCACGATATTGTGTTGTAAGGATCTAGTAGCAGGCAATCAAAGTAGCTGTGAATTATACTACTAGTACTAGTTTCGAATTAGAAACTCCTTGCGGAAATTCAACTAGACAGAAAAACAGCAGACTCACATAATTTATAAAACAGTTTTCTATTKTTAAAATGGTTTGCATTGGGTATGTTCTGATTAAAGTCTGACAATTGTTGCAGGACATTAACACTGAGCATCTATTGCGATTAGCCGGTTTTGTAATATGGAGCGTGAATCTCCGCAGCACCTGYTTCTATATTCCGTTTCAACCAGCAAAAAGCAGAAATAGGGCACTAGAGTTACAAGCAGAGGACATATCGCCCCATTGCACCTAGAAAAACCCTTGAATATATACACATAAAGTATGCTATAAGGTGTTTAGTCTATGTGTTGTTTACCGAGTTGACTGCCCTYGTCTGGAGAAAAAATCCGGGTCCGACTGTCAATGGTGAGTCATACGAGGCATGCATTGCTTACCGACTTGACGGTCTTTGAGCGGGTAAAAAATACGGGTCTGTTGCGATTACGTAGACCCGTCTGTCGTGGGAACGGGTGAGTCATACGTCGCATATATTGCTTACCTTAATAGTTCATCTATTCTTTTCTATGGCAAACAGATAATCATCTGATTTCAACCGTGTTGAGGTCTATACTAGTTTTAAAGTAATGTTTAAGTAGTTGGTTTAACTGCCGGGCATGTGTATACTTTTGTACCAAGTGTAAGCCTTTTCTGGCGTCAAGTGTTTTTGTTATTATAGTGCTACGCGTTGCATTGGAGCGCTCACCGTAACTGCAACATCAAGATAAAATATTTGTACATAAGCAGATATATATGCATGCATACAGCTGATGTATCCTGAAGTGCGAAAAGCTTCCACTAAGCTGGCAAGTGCCAATGTCCTTTTCCATTTTGACGCGCTAACAACTGCGTTCGTTGAGCTATTGCTCCTTCGGCTTTCTTCAACGTTGTTATGGCTTTTATTTTTGCCTCGTTTTACTATTTTTCCACTTTTTACGAGTCTTTGTAATCTTGGAATATTCACACCAAAATAAATTGTTGCAACTGTGCAAACTATTTGCATTTGTTCAGCATGCAATATGCAACTTGAGACTTGGCTACAATAGCAAGAACATCCCAAAACAATCAGTCGATTTTCGTAACAAAGAATGCAAGATAGCAACGTTGACAGCACTTTACCTATCATCAGCCGCATCCTCAAGCACCCTGGAAGCGCTGAAGTGGCAATACGAGTGACGCACTTGAATTCAAATGAATGTGTACAACGCACAAACACACATATGCACATCCATACTTACAGTACAAAGGTATTGCGGGCATATATTGATTGTGTGCATGCAACATCTGCGGTAGCACGAATAATGGGGTGGTTTTGTTGCTATTTGCAGCCATTTCCATTCAACAACGTCAATAGAAGTGCATGAATATTTGGCTGGCGGAGAGTTGTTGGTGGAACTATTGGTTGAATGCAATTTAAATGTCTACACTCCACTTGCTAGTCGAAGTGGCTTTTTTAGCCAAGGAATTTTTAATTTTTCTCTAGTAACAACAAGTATATGTACATTTCGTATGGCATCACAGCTGCTTTAGAATATAAATAGCGTTGTAGTAAAAATAAATCGGTAATATCCTCAATACTTCGTTGAAAATTGTGGACTGAATAACAAATCATATTYGTGGCAAGTTGATTGAAATTTGAGCGAAACTTCCCCTTAGTTGGTTGCAATCCAAGCCAAGCGCAAATCTAAAAATTCTTTGMTAAACCCTTCGTTCCAACGAAGGTAGTGATTTAATACATAAATCTTACATAATATCGAAATATGCCACACAAAAACGGGAGAGAGTTAACAGTTGACTTAATATATGGATAACGAGATTCCCTACTTTTTAAGGAAAAACACAGAAATTTCAAATCATTCGAAAGAAAATTCTTTGGCATTTATTTTTTAAAGATTATCTCTTTCAAATGTTGGCCGTCTCAAATGGTCCATCCGTTGAGTCCAATTTTTGATGACTGAAGCMTTTTGACTAGTAACGTGTGGCAAATGGCGCCGTCTTGGTGAAACCAAATATTGCCGAGATTACGAGCTTAAATTTTAGGCCTCAAATAATCGGTTATTATGGTGCGATAACTGTTATGTTCTCACCACCGTAATTATACCCTTGTAACACGCAGAAGGAAGCGTCGGAGACCCTATAAAGTGTATATATAAAAGAGCAGTATGTTGAGCTGAGTCGATTTAGCCATGTCCGTCTGTCTGCCTGTRTATATACAAACTAATCCCTCAGTTTTTAAGATATCGTTTTGAAATTTTGCAAACGTCATTTTCTCTTCAAGAGAGCTGCTCATTTGTATAGCATATAGCTGCCATACTGATCGGAATCAAGTTCTTGTTTGGAAAACTTTCACATTTTACAAGATATAATAACGAAATTTGGTACAATACTATAGCAACAATGTAATCTACGAAGAAATTGTTCAGATCGGTTACCTATAGCATATAGCTGCCATACAAAATGAACAATCGGAATCAAATGCTTGCATGGGAAACTTCCTARTTTSACCATATATCTTGACGAAATTTGGTATGCGTTATTGTTCATAGAAATATTATAATATCGGAAGAAATTCTTCAGATCGGCTCACCATAGCATATAGTAGCTGCTATACAAACTGAACGATCGGAATCCAGGAGATGGATGGAAAACTTTCGCATTTGACGTGGTATTTTCACGAAATTTGAATGGATTACTGCTTAAGGTAATAATATAACCTCCGAAAAAATTGTTCAGATCGGATTACTATAGCATATAGCTTTCATACGAACKGGAYACATATTTACTAAATGAAAYGTACCTGATGTTAACGTTTTTTCTSGTTTTTGAAAAAAYATGAACCGATGATTTTATGGGCTCACAAACCACATAAATCCTTGTCTTTTTCTGCATATGATGGCTGATCTTGAATAGCTTCAAGTTAATCTTCATCCCAAATGCGACAATCTTGCTTGTTTACATACCAGAAATGGGCCTCATCGCCGAAYGAAATTTTRACTCGAAAACGTCGGATCTTCTTGGARCTTTTCAAGAGCTCATAKAGCGAAGTGATAGTTTGCCTTAAGATCTCGACATAACATGCGCCAAGTCATTACATACGTCGGTCCGAGTTGCTGCGAACGGTGCCAAATCGGCTCTCCACGGCGTTCGTGTACACACTTAGCTACGGCTGTTATATTTTCTGCAATGCGTGCTGGACGTGGTATATTCGGTCTAATATTGTCCAATTATGAATGCTGGGTCTCAAGACTGGTGATGGTATTGCGAATAATAAGCTCAGTAGGCCGATTATGTTGACCATGAGTTGCGCGAAGCGCCATAAACACCTTCTATTTAAAATGAATTTTCTTAATAAAGTTGAACGATTTACAAACGTTGTTCAAGTGTAAGTCTTTTCAAAATGAAATGTCAAGCTTTTTTAGTCGAAGTGTACCATACGTCACCAGRAAGTTTTCGAATGTCAGCAATTTCTAGACTTTTTTGGCCTCCATTGAAGAGCAGCTCTGCAAACTTCATCAATATTTTTGCAGAGTGTATGTCTTCGTTAAACAAATCGGCTGTATTTTATAGTAGGAAGTTTGTTGGTTTTTTCCAGTWGATCTTGATTGGTGATGATCGAAGYCACCAGAATTTTTAAGATTTTTCGTAAACAYCAGTTTGCAAAAGCCTAGGATTGAATTCGCAACCGTATAAGAGTACTGTCTTCACGCTGGAGTTAAAAATTCGAAGTTTGGTGCTGACTGAAAAAGACTTAAGAACCAAATTATTTTTAGCTGAGCAAACGCACATGGCGGTGTGTTCATGCGATTGGTTCCAAAATGTCTTCAGTAGAATCTCAGTAGACCTTGTGGCGTTAATTTTGCTTTGCTATATACAGTGAATCGTAGAGATTCTGTGTCATTTTTGCCTGASGTGGATTTGGTTTCATAAACGCAAATTTTTCGATCAGCACAGTCGTTAATTTTATTTAGATTTCTCCGTGAGTCTGAATTTTTCTACAGTTAGAAAACTATGCCGTTCAATTTAGCCAGTTCTTCGAGCTCCAGGAAATTTAAAAGCACCCTGTGTTTGCTCAGTAACGCCTTTTTACGTATATCGTCCAAAACAATCAAGCGAGGACATAATACTTCTTCCATGTTGTTGGATAAATTGCGTCTAAAATTGTGAGCTTTGAAGGGGTTTATGAGGTTTTCTGGAATGCTTTAAGAAGTTCCAGATATTGTTAGAAGGAGATGTCTATAATACAAGTCATATAGATATACACAATATAATACAAGTATCTTTCGAAGTAACTATTTTGAATAAAAAAAACTAATTTTAAAGGCAAAACAATTTTGTTTTCAGTTTTCTATACAAATCTAATGTGAAACGATTTTTTTACTTCAAATTTGCTTCCAAATTCAGTATGAATGAATTGAAATCGGAAGCATTTCCGTTTCCTTTCAATCTTGATATAGCGACGGATAAACCACGGGAACAGTGCTATTATTTATCATTATTGTTAGATCTGTTCCTTGCTTTTTAGCTTATAGCACATAGCTTTATACAATATGCTATGTAGATACTATACAATTGTATATGTATTAGTAGATCAGTACATATTTATTATATGGTTGCACATGCACGCAAAAGTTCAACATGCAACATGGTCAAAGTGTCAGACAAACATTTTGATTTATGAATTCTAGTAACGCTTGTGAGTGTTTGTTAACTTGAGTTTACGTGAAACGAACGAAAGCAGAACAAGAATTAATATTAATTACTGACAAATATGGTGCAATTGGTTGGTACAATTCCATTTACAACCGGAAGATCTCTGGGTTGTATGAATAAATCATTGTGACCTTAGCGGGAAATGGACAGTTAGTGTGTTCAAATATATCATTTGATGGAGGTACGGAAATGTGGAAGGATACTATTAAAAGCATTTACTGGTACAAASCTTTTTGTGTATTTATGAAAATATGGTGAGATTTTGAGTATATTTAGTAATAAATAGGATTTTATAATTCAGTATTCAAACAACTAGTTTGGATGAGTATCTGCTACCCGAAAAAGAGACGTTTAGAGTTTTTTCAAACTTTGACTTTTGGGAGAAGATACATTTTTTCAACAAATGTTCTCTGCTTATTTAACTTTATTCCATTTAATTRTACCCTGAATAGGAGATATTAAATTTTCCCAACGACWTGTAAAAATATTTTKATACTCTYGCAACCAGTTGCCGCAGAGTTTTGTTCATCTAATAGTTSTACGTATCACCTAAAGCTAAGCKAGGTAGAAATAGAGTTATATATATAAATGAAATCCGGTTGACTGTCTGTCCGTGCGTGCAAGCTGTAACTTGAGTAAAAATTGAAATATCTCGATGGTATGTGGGTTTCTTAGTACAAAAAAGTTTCGCGTTCGTAGATGCGCGTAAGCGAACCACTAACAAGAGCCCCAACTAAGTACTAAATTAAGATATAAGTAAAGCTGTAATTTGGAACAGATGATCGCAGTAACAAGGGGCATTTGTGGGATAGAAATTTTTGAAAAAATGGGAGCTAACAAGTTTAATGCACATATCTGCTAAATCAAAAGATAACCCCTCTCACTCCCTATATAACGGTACTGTTAGAAACTACTAAATGCGTGATATTTCAATAACTAAATACGCGAGAACATTAAATTTTATCTCCGAGAGGGTAACGGAAGGCTTTATAGAAGTCCGAGTAAAAATTGGGAGATGGGCGTGGCACCGCCCACTTTTTGGTGAAACGCCATATCTCTGGACCTGACTGACCGATTTCGATAAAATTTAGTACGTGGCATTCTCCTATATCACAATTGGAAAATTAACGAAGTCGGTCAACAGCCACGCCTACTTTCCATACATCACAATTTCAAATTCCACTTGATTCTTTTAGTTTCCAGTACATAAATCAAGAATCAATTAAAAAAACGGGATAAAACTTTGCACAAATAATGTCTTCAACGTGTGGCACCTTATGACCAAAAATTTTTTAAATCCAACATAAAGTGGTCAAGCCCCTCGGTACCGAATATTTGGACCCTGGTAAAAATTTTTGACTTTTAATCGAAAATGTCGGTCAATGTGTGAAATAWATAATTGAAATTAAGGGATAATCCTTTTTTAATAATGGTTTGTCTGTACGTCAAAAATGTGTTAAATCGGACCAATACTTCCCTTAGCCCCCATATACTTCATATAAAGATTTTCGAACTTCTGGGTGACTTTGTACGGCCCATTTCTGGCTCAATGGGTATGTAAGTAAGCAAAATTTCTGCATTTGGGACGCAGAGCAATCTAAAGATATTCAAGAGTTGTTATCTATAAAAAACAACGGTTTGGTGAGGTCTGTGAGCCGGTGGAATCATTGGTTTACATTTCTTCAGAAATGATGCCAGTCAGAAATTAACCGTCAATAGCGACCATTATCACGCCATAATAACCGACATTTGAGCCCTGAAATTTGAGCTTGTAATCTTGGCGACATTTAGCTTCAACAATACGGCGCCACTTCCCAGACATCGACTCAATTAATGGATTTATTGACAGAACACTTCGGTGAGCAGATAATTTCACGTTTTGGGGCGTGTCGTATAAAGTCTAAAGTCTAAGTGGACAATCTCGCTTTGATTCAGTCCTTGGACCAAAACATCACGCGTGTCATTCGCCAGTTACCAGTCGAAATGCTCGAAGGAGTCATCGAAAATTGGACTCAATGATTGTAATATCTGCCACATAGCCACGGCCAACATTTGAGAGAGATAATATTCAAAAAATAAATTCCARAGAATGTTCTTTCGAATAATAATAAACATTTCCCRTTAAAGTTTATGTGTGTGTTCTGTGTTAAAAAAGTAGGGAAAATCGAAATGRATCACTTTTTAATAACTTTTTTAATAAACCACCCATTTCTTAAGTAGCAAAAAAAAACCTTCCATCTTTAGCTACGTTGAGTTGATATAATTACATTTCATACCAAAATGTCTGTAGAGTAAATCTCTTCATACATATTTAAACTCATACACATGCTACATATTCCCAAATCCAATAAACACCAAAGTTAGAAAGCAACAATATCACAAGTACAATTCACATTTGTGCCGCTAGAAGCGATGAAATAAGAATTCTGTTACATTTTCCACTAATGGGCGTGTAGGAGCCTGTGATATTAAAACTTTTTCTACAGAAAAATCCAAATTTGAAATATCGCCACAATGGTTGAATGATGGTTGTGGCTGTGTTGCGAGTTCTCAACAACCCACTCATATTGTTGGACTGCAGCTACGAGTTTATGAAAAATGAGTACAAATGTTTGCCAGTGTCGGGCCTCCTCATAGTCGTATTGAATATTCACACAACAGTTTTGTGTTTGTGAGCAATTGAAATATTTTTAATAATATGAATGAATGTGCATTTGCCAACAATAAAGTAGCCTACAGGCATACATATAGACTATATAGATTTGCGCTTCTATTTTACACCCAGTCATAATATGGGGAAGTCTTTAGTGTGCCTCGAGGCAATGCGTATGGGGTTAAAGAGTGTTTAGTGAGAATCCCTATCTACCGATATTTTAAAGTGTTAGAGAGTAGGAAATGAAGCCAAGTAAGGCCTAAAATAACTGTAAAACAGGAAAGAAATATTAACTTCGGCGGTACCGAGGAGCATTTATTATATCAACTAACGGGTGATCCAAGTAGAGGTACTTTTGTCAATATCCTTTTATTGACAGATCACGAGTTCCAAGAGAATTCGACGTGTTGGGGTAAGAGCAATCTGAAGAGCTTCCAGGACTGTCATTTCTTCCAAAAAAAAAAAAAAACAACGGTTTTGAGAGAACACTACTTTTGACTACCGATAATCTTCAGCTCACCTACTCTGTTTCCCGCCCTATGTACTGTTATCTTAATCAACTTGGTTCAGTCGCTTGTGCAAATATCAAGTTAAATATCAAGGATTACAACAACATATTTTTGCAYAGTAACAACAACGACAACACGGGAACACGATTTCTGTGGAATGTGCAAAAAAGGTTCTATGTGTAAATACTTTTGATCTCCTTTGTATATGTAGTTTATGGGTCTCCGATGTTTCTTTCTGGGTATTACAAATATCCCGTATGCATATTTTATTATTATAATATTTAATATACCCTGTTAATGGTAGCACCTTTTATATCGATCTAAATTAGCTACTTAAGTTGTAGTTAGTTCTCTCTCGAAGAACAAAGAACAAAGAACAAATTCTACAAGTCACTCATCATCCCCGTCCTACTATATGGTGCAAAGGCATGCGGTTCTGCAGAAGATTTTTTGTCCTTTGCGCTTTTCCAACGGCGAATATAGCATTCGATGGAACGATGAACTGTACGAGATATACGACGACAACAACATAGTCCAGCGAATTAAGAGACAGCGGCTTTGCTAGCTAAGTCATGTCGTCCGAATGGATGCAAAGACTCCAGCTCTGAGAGTATTCGACGCTGTACCCGCTGGGGGAAATATGGGAAGAGGAAGACCTCCATTTCGTTGGAAAGATATGGTGGAGAGGCTACACTTGAAATTGTGAATCGGTGATGGTTTAAGATTCCGTTATAAACTTTTGAGAGATGATATACTACACTAGTACCATATATGAATTCACAGCAGATATTCACGAGAACTGAACAGATTTGCGAATGCTAACTGGGTAGTTGTATATAAATACATACATATGTATTACATAGCTCTTGGTGTTGGTATGTTAAGTGAAAGAAGAGCGAGATACAAATATTGTACGCGCTGTATTAGACGGTGCATCAACGTCAAGTTTTCGTGTTGGGAAGCCTTGATTGTAATGGGTTGCCCCGCTTTAGACACTTAGTGGTTTTCTAGTGGCACCTTATGCATATTTTGCTTTTAGAACTATTTACACTAGTTTCGCGTTTCAGGCCTCAATCATACTATACACTAACGGACTGGGTGATTTCATATATGTATATTCATGTGGTGCATAAGTATTAAAATACCTACAAAGTGTAAATTTTAAGCTAAAATTTTGGTGTAAGCATTAAAAAGTGTATTTCCATTTATGTAGGAGCACTCTCAATAAAAAGCTATATCAACTCTGAAGAAGATTTGAGGTATAACATTCGAAATCAAGAATTAATTAGTGAATAATGGAAAAGGGGAAGGTGTTCTCAGCTTATTTTTCTTTTTTCAAGTGTAGCCACCATGCTTTTCCAAAGAAATGGAGGTCTTCCTCGTTATTATGCTTCCTCTGGTAGATACTGTGTCAAATACTCTCAGAGCAAGAGTGTTTTCATCCATTCCGACGACATGACTTAAAAAGCATAGCCATTGTCTCTGTTAGCTGAACTATATTAATGTCGTACACTTTATCGTTTCATCGACTGCGGTATTCGCAGTTGACAAAGCGCAAAGGAACATGCCTCTGCCACCTATAACAGGACGGAGATGATGAGTGACTTGTAGAATTCGGTATTTGTTTGTCGAGAGAATTATTTTGCGTAGGATTTCGATGCTGACATTGCTCTTGGCTTCCAGATAGACGACACTTTCTACGACTTCGAAGTTATGACTGTCAACAATGACGTTGAAATCAAGTCGCGAGTGCGTCGACTGTTTCCTAGATGACAGGAGTTTTTTCGTCTTGGGCTCGTTCATTACAAGACCCATTTTCTTCGCTTTCTAATTCAGTTTGGAGAAAGCAGAACTAACAGCGGGAATATTGCCAATGAAATAGCTTATATAGAAGATAGTACCTCCTCGTTTAAGCTTTGCAGCTCGAATTATTTTCTCCAACAGTAGGGTATCGGCTTGTTTCCAACCTCGTTTAGAATCGAACGGCTCAGAGAGGTCCTTCTCGATTCTGACGGTCAGCGTCAATTTACACATCTGTATTAGTTTTGCGGGAATCTTTATCATTAGATGTAAGAAATCTTATAATTGAGCATTGTCCTTCCTGAAATCTGATTCTACTGRCTGTCCATTCGGACAAGCCATAAATTGAGTAAAAGTATAATATACATGTGTTCCTTAAAGCCTTAAGATGGTCGGTACAGTAACGGGACCATTGTKTTCTTCTCCTTCTTCTTAATTGGCGTAGTCACCGCTTACGCGATTATAGCCGAGTTAACAACAGCGCGCCACGGATTAAAACGGGACCATTGTCACGCCTACAAAATGTCGCTAATTGAAAAGATGCTAAATTGTAATTTAGAACAAGGATAATAGCAGAGAAAAGCATCTGTGTGCGGAGAGTTATTAAAAAGTGGGCTTGGCGCTACCTTTCAACAAAAATCAAAAACATGTATTCTTTATCAATGAAACTTGCTAAGGCTGAATCCCACCAGCACGTCTTCAAAAGTTCTGAAGATTGGTGAAATCGGTTGATAACCACGCCCACATCCATTTAACGGATATATTGAAAGCTACTAAAAGTGCGATAACCCATTATACAGAAACGTTAAGAACTATTTGATCAATTCCACYCAAAATTTTTGCAAAGCATTATTCATGTCCTATCTGAAAATGTTGGGAATCGGGATATAATGTTTCAAGGCTCTAATACCGAATATGAAGATTACAGTGAATATGGTTATACATTTACCAACAATATATAGTAGGTCGATATGTGAGACCAATTATTGAACTTTTGAGATAATCTCTTCCAGTTAAAAAGCTTCCTTTGCGTCAGAATGGGTTTTTAAAACATTCTTCAATAAGACCTATATACTTTTGCATGCATTTGAACCAATTCTCAAAGCACTTTTCAAAATTCATACAATATTAAATGTATGCTAGCCTTACTAATGCCTACATATAGTTGTTCAACACCACGATTGGTCACATGACGATCTTGGAATAGCAGTTTTAAAGTTTCCGGTACAACAGCTGATTTTGAACGACATTTATGAAATTTGTCTGGAATGGCTTACGACCCGGATTGAATTCAGTTTCCTATCGATCGGTCCCTAATGAAGCTTCATCGTTGAAGATTGAATTAAGTTCATCCATGCGCTCTTGATGAGTTAATCCATGTCAAAAGTGGTAAAAACTTATCGCGCGATTTAATTTCTTTTTGGTTGAGAAGAATATTTTAAGTTACTGTGATGACAAAAAATAGCGATCGTATTTTAAAACGTTCTGAGTATGAATCATTATTCATTCATGAGAAAAGCAACAAAAATGTCAAACTTCATTATAAAATTGTGTGTTTCCAGATTGCAACACTAGTTGCCAAACCCGGAAATATAAAAGGCAACCTACGTAAAGCGAATAKATTAAAATGTGAAAAGCCAAAACTGTAGCCTGTTAAAAACAAAGCGGTCTCTGAGTGRAAATAAAATCCACTCAATAAATGTGTAGTGTTGGTCAACCGAGCGCTTAAATGCATGTGGTGCCACAGCCAAACACCCCCAAACAAACGTCTTCACTGCAGCTTTAATAAATAGCACATTTGACTTCTCAGCTGATGTGTTTTCACAGAAACGAAACAAACGCGAATCACACACACACACACACATTCGTGTTACGAGTAAAACAAWTATGTCGGTATGTTTGTATATAAGCCAAACTTGCCTCTTAAATAACTTTCCGGTTGCAAAAATAGCGTTGCGCCACTGCAGTGCAGACGATTCGGGTGTTTGCTGCCTAGATGCTGCTTGACAGCAGAGCTACTCACTTTTTAATTAAAGTGGCTGACTGGCTGGTTTTCCAAGCGCTAACAAACAAGTAAACCTACTTATAAGGACATACGTAAGTATGAATATAACCGAACAAACAAACATTTCCGGCGCAACTTGACTGGTTGCAACACTGTTGCATATAAAAGTATTTGCCACATGCCACACGACGCCGCACTCTTCCTCCTCTCGACCACATCGGGCATTGCAAGTTGAACAAGAATTGTGGCTTCACTACACCACATAACCTAGAAAACCGTATAACCACATTTGGCACTTAAATCTTTGGTGGAAATGAAGTKCATTCCCTCGCTGAACAGCGCCTGCTGCCCTGACATTAAACGTAAAGCCGCACAGGGACGCGAATGTGTGTGTAACATATGAGTGTGTGGAATGTGCATTGGTCCAAAAGAAAACATATGCTCGTACCATGCAACTCTGTGTGTGCTGCGGGTTGCGCGATTTCCTTTGGCTGTTACAGTGCCTCAGAGCCTACGGGTCGCATGAGTTGGCACGTTTACACACGTTCGTTTATTTACCGAATATGCGAAAGCTTGTTGCATTGTTTGCATTGTTGTGAATTGTTTAGGGCGTATTTGTTCGCCGTAAACCAACGAGTAATATTTTCCATAAGTTATACGTGTATATATTGCTGTGTTGGCTTTATGTCCACAAACTATAAGTTGATATGATCATAAAGCTTTGTAGTCACATCTTCAAGGCTCCAAGGCAGGCTCAGTCTTATCAATATTAATATTATTCGCATGCTGGTCTCCACTTTACGCGGACACAATTCCACTTATATTTGATAATTTTATAGCGTGGTAAAAAACACTCGATAATAAATGTCTTATATTTAATAGTAAAAGCAGCAAATGCTCATATTATGTTATATTTTTAACAAGAAGAACGTTGTGTAACGCTGACAATTCGTGTATTAATCATTGACAACATGTTCGTACAAGTTTCCGAACAATTTGCTTTGAGCGAGAGGGGATTTACAAAAAAAAAAAAAAAAAAAAAAAAAAAAAAAAAAAAAAAAAAAAAAAAAAAAAAAAAAAAAAAAAAAAAAAAAAAAAAAAAAAAAATAGTAATAACAATAATAATGCATAAGCAAGTTAAGTAAAATAATATTTATTGTCTACATTGAGGAGAGCTTTCTGTCATTTTATATTCCAACTATATTCAGGAATCGACTCTAGTGTCTTAAAACTAACTCTTTACAGAATAAACTATTGTGTAATATATAAAATCTTCTGTCATACCGAAATCCATGTGCTTTATAAAATGCTCTGACTAGATGGTTTTTCTATCTGGCCTGGCACCCAGTTGAAGTGAAGTTCCTTACTTCGATCAACACTTTCCACTGTGGTTCTTTTTTCCAAGACACTTTGCCGATATGCGACTGCCATGATTGCTGCTTGGCTTTCTACGTTGATGTGGACTCTAGAATTRTCTGCAAATACCTTAGAGTTCAGCATACGCAATARCAAAGACCTCAGYWTGAAATATAGTGCAGTGGTCCGGCATGGATTGTTTTATGCCCAACTCTGGACAGGATATTCCCACACAAACTCCRTCGTCTATTTTYGAGCCRTCCGTATAGAYGTTTAGAGTGTTGCGCGTAGCTAACATGYCTGTACGCCAGGAATCTTTTTCTATCTTTACTTGGAACCTATTTTCCCCGTTGAAAATTGGGGTCATGTAGTCGGTGTTGGTCCGATCGCCTGTACCCACCGAGCTATATGTAAATTCTCCCGCAGCCAGTGGTCATCCCGCCGATTTTGCTGCGCAGTTTTCARCGAATAGGTCTATAGGTGACATGTTTTGTACCAAGTCAAGAGTTGTTCTTAAAGCTCCCATTATGTACATCGCAGCGAGGGCTCCGGTAGGTGAATTTGCATACGCTTTTCTTCTACCATACTACTGCACCGTAGTGCAGGATTGATCTAACAATAGCTGTGTAGTACCAGTGCATGAGAGTGGAAGAGAACCCACAGGTTGATTTTGCCTACACGCTTATAAAGCATTACTGGCATTCCTCACTCTTTTTATCATGTTGTGCTTCCACAACAGTCTGCTGTCCAAGACTACCGCAAGGTACTTTGTGTGGTCCCATTTATAGAAGGGAACCTCCATAGAGGATTTTTTTGTTTCAATGTGAACACAAGCAGATCAGTTTTCTCCGGGTCAACCCCAGATAAGCTTGCGATGCCCAGTTCTGGACTGTATTGAGAGTGGTGGTCATAATACAGCTACTCACAGTAGTAAATATTTTTAGTTAGTATGCAGAACTATTCAAATTTACATTTACATATTAAAGGACAGTAGACAGATTGGCTCTTACGCCTTTGCTACAGCTTGTTTGATTATTTGCGACTTAATTCAGAGTTGGGCATTTACAGAGAAAGTGAAAAATGACTTTCGATCTCTTCTAGATTGCACCTGAGGCAAGTATTCTTATAGGGATATAGATCCATGTTTAGCGCATGTTCTGCAAAGGTTCAGTTATAGTAGCTGCTGGTCTGCAAATACTATTCCTAAACCTATTGTTTAGTCTTACCATATGGTACTGGGGCCATATTAACTTCAATCTGATCTGAGAAATTTGCTCAAATTGAGTATAAAGCTTTCTCTTGATCATTTTCATCGGGCATGTTATTAACACCGCCTCGGATTTAAAGAGACTCTTAGCTCGACTATCTTGTCTGTTGTCGAAAATGTTCCTGTGGGTAGGGTCCCAAATTGTGGATAAACGGATTGATGATCTTTCAGTGAGCTTGAAAACTTTCTGCAATTTCTTACTACACTGGCATTAATTAATGGTAATCGACAATGCCAGCAATGTTGTCTGGCTATCCAGCACCTCAGGCCTTCTCTATACGAATACCTGATACTTCCACTTCGAAGATGTTGGTTGAGTTTGGTAGTCGAATATTGGGAGGGAGATGCCTAAAAAAGTAACTATAAACATCATCGATGGTAGGCGCGCCACTGTTGATTTTGGAGTTAGGAACTTCGACTTCATTTCAATATTCAAATCACAGCGTATTTGTGATAGTGATTTATCTCTTGTGATAGATTTTATATGGATGATGACAATATTGAATCATCTCAGCACTTTCATCTCGGATGTATAATTCCTACAATATGAAGTTTAAATTTTTTTGGTTCTCACTTTTTTGCGTCCAGGAACAATCGAAATCGATTTTAATGGAGTTAAAATAATTCGGCGCTAAGAATTTTCTAATTGAAATTTAGAAAAAAAGCGATCGCTGTAGTTCCAAGTATGCTTTTTCTCACAGGAAACAGTCACCAGTCATTAATCCATTAGCAACTTTTGAAAATACTTTGAACATGAAGACAATGGGCTCGTACTTTTTGCCCTTCAGCTGTGATCTAGACTAGAGATCTACAGTGTTCCCACCACAGTTGGGTCTAAGTAACCGCAACGGACGCGGATTATTATCCGCTATCCGGCTAAGAACTGCAAACTTGGCGCTATTCCTCGAAATTACTTCAGTATGGTTTTCTGCCGCTACAACAGCWACAACTGTAGCTGACCACCTCTTCTTTCGAATCTTTTCATTCCTAACAATATTTTGTATATATATGATTATCTGTTTGTTCTACAAATCTCTACTTACAATTTGAACAAAGGTTCGTTGCCAAGCGAGGCTGGAACCTATTATCTTCGGATGTGCTACTGTCACGCACAAAATCAATCCACCATGAATACTGACACATATGTAGGTTAAATGTAGACACCGACGAGTGTAAATATATTGTAATGGGCCGTCGAAATACATCCCACTCAGAATCTGTTCCATTTATACATTTTCCTACATATATGTGTACAAATACAACGTTTTGTTATTTGTGCGAACGTCCTGCTCAGCAATGTGTGCTTGTTTTCAACCAGTTTTCGAAAGCACACTGTTAAGCGTTTTGATTGAAAAATGTGTGTAAATCTGGTTTGTATCGATTGCTTTTATTGCCAGCCAGTTACAGGCACAAACAGGATTACCGCGTTGAATAGCAATGTTGGAATGTTCACCACAGCGGAGGAAGTGGTGCGAACAAGCACACACACACACTGATAAGCTGGAGCGTGTATATATAGTTAGGTGCTTCATTGGTTCGTATCGTTATTTTGATTTTTCGCAGAGTTTTATTTGCGGTTGTGTGTGTGTGCTTTTATTAACATTTCGCCGATTTTAATTTCGGCGTGCGGTCAAATGGATAAAATAAAAATAAGCTCTGTGTTATTCGGTTGTGCGTGAGTGAGTTGCTGTTTACATTGGATAATAAAATGTTTTTATTTCATTTTATTACAGTAGATATGTGCTGCATATTTATACAATACCTTTGCAATTCTTTCTCTGCAATATTGATTGAAGTTCTCGTAAATTCATTAAGTTTTTAATTGGTGAATACTCGTGCACGCCCAATGTTTTGATAAGTTTTGTCATTATTTTATTTGATTTCCTATTGGTAGATAAAAAGCTATGGCTTTGACTTCTCAATATAATTAACTATTTTTTATAGCTTCAAGCCAGAGGTGGCATATGCATTGTGCAATAATATTGAGTAATTAATTTCTAATTGATTTGAGGTTTTAAGTTTTGAGCATGAATAATGAAAAACATATTTAATATGTTTTTTTTGTATCACTTTAAGTATTGGAAAGAAAACTGCCATGGAAGCACAAAGTGAAAGAAAGTGTGTCCTTCATTCACTGGTGCTATACAGCTATTGTTAAATCTCTACAGCGCAGTAGTACCTTGAACACCGAATGGAAACAACCCACCGTCAAAAACTGCCGTTATCTCTTTTACAAAGCTAATATATCTTCCGGGCTTGAGGCATCCATCTAACACTCGGTGGCACAGAGTTGRAGGTGTCTAAAGAGGYCAAATTCCATTACACTCAACCTTATGATAGAATTAACAATGTCCAAAACAACCAAGGCATTCAGGGGCTGCAAGCCAGGTAACATCGGATGGCTGTATACCGGTAGGCCTTCAACTATCGAAGCTGCAAAGGCTCTCCTGCGMATTGCCGCTGAATGCGCCAAGCCAAGCTGCTACTAGGAGGGTATAATCTTGCAAGATTTAAATATATGTTCAACCTCCTCGGAGACAAATTCCGCTTCCTTGTCGCACTCTATGCAGGGCACTGCAGGTTCAAGAAACACTTGTCCAACATAGGCATGGTCWGTTGCGAAAACTTCCTGATTCCACTTGGTTATAGATTGCCCAGCAATTTGTAGAGCCAGTCTCCAGGCTCTAGGTTCCATTTACGTGAACAGGGATCACATTGCTTCAGTCGCGTCCAGCAAACTCCTGGAATTGTTCAGAGAGCTAGCCTCTAATACATGAGCAGACAACTCTAGACTTAACATCTAAATACGTGCATACCGAAACAGAAATTCGGGTAGTAACATCGGATCGCATATCGGCGACTTTTTGTTTTGGGAAGCAAGGCAGYAGTTCAGAATGTCGTAGGAACAAGCGACTTCACTTCAACTGGGTACCAGGCCACAAAGGCATCGACGGCAATGAGATAGTGGTCGAGATTGCCAAGGTTACAATTGTCATCCGATAACGTTACCGACATATAATATGTAAACCATGCATTGCCTTGAATGGGGCTGATAGATCGTAATAACTGGAGAAAGTGTCAAAAGCAAGGAAACAATGAAGCATCGCTTATGCAATTATGCTATACTGGCAAACGGTTTAGACACTTCAATAACTTGGTGGTCTACGGTATGCAAAACTGGAGGAGGTGTCGATAGTGAGGCCGTATAAMSTATTAAAACTTACGTCAAGCGCTGGCAACSTGARGGATRRCTACTTCWAATGAATACGCAACGCTATCCCATCTTACATTGCTAAGGACCCAACCTAGTCTATGAG
Organism: Bactrocera latifrons; assembly: GCF_001853355.1. Taxonomy (NCBI): domain Eukaryota; kingdom Metazoa; phylum Arthropoda; class Insecta; order Diptera; family Tephritidae; genus Bactrocera; species Bactrocera latifrons. The sequence continues at coordinate 164,389 of NW_017534886.1, forward strand.
TGGCTCACGATCTTACCAAACTATGATTTCAACAAAATGTCGGTCAAATAGTCACCATGTTTACGTTTACGCCAGTTTTCAATGACCCCGTGTAGCATTTCTGCTGGAATATCGGCAATAGTACCTACATAACAATCAGGAGACATTAAATCGCATGATCTTAACGCCCATATGACAGGGCCATTTCTCAACATTAACGAGTCGTCAAGCTTTGCGTGGAATGTATCTATGTTGAGAATTGAAAYATGAGGTGGGTCAAGTTGGGAATAGAGATCGTTCACGTCGAATTCATAAAATTCCTGRAAAAAGTTCGGTCAACATCTGGCTATAAGGATTCTTAATGATGATAACGGCATTTCGTGCCTCATTTTGAAAGATATAAAATCCGATTAAACCGCCATACTGCGAATTGTGAATCGGTCAAGTTTTGGCAGACGAGTATTTTCGGGTATGAGTACTCCATTTAGTTTATTGATAATGTTAATACTTGTGAAAATCGAATTTGGAGTAATTTCGGTACAGATGGTATCCAATATTAGTGTTTATATAGTTACTTTTCTCTCTCATAAGTTATTTAAACCTACAATGGATCAAGCAGTATATGAGTGCYAAGTTTTTKATATACATACATACACACGTAMATRTATATGATGAATGTGTATTTAGTAAAACTTCAAAATCATGAAACTTTTAATTATATTTACGTTTTAAAAGAATATTAAAAATGTATCTATTAAAAAAGCATTTTAATGTAGTTACTGCTCTAACTGCACAATTTCCTGTCTTGTTGTCTTTTATTATTATCCACCATAAATAAACGACACCCACATACTTATATGCTTGTGCTGTATATTGTAAATATACGCTTCCCAATTACTATTATGTACTACTTAGGCTACAAAGTGTTATCAACATCTACAAATGCACCATTTGTAACAGCTTCCCCGTGTCATTTGTCCCGCGAGTACAGAGTAATTTCGTTGATTGCGACACAATCGCACTATAAGTCTTCTAGAACTCGCTCTGCTCTCTTCACATGCTTCAATGCGTTTGGTTCCGACTACTGTCTGTTTAATAGCAAGTCTTTTGTCTCCATTCGTTTCACCTTTCAGTCATTATCTCAAGCTTGATTAAAGTGAGTAGATATTTATAAACCTTGATGTGTATACAGATACAGTAATGGACATAAGTAAGTAAACAGGTAACGGAAAACTAAATGAAAGATGTATATTTCATAAGGTGGAATATTTTAAATGTTTGTTGTATAGAATTCTGAGATCTAACAAATATTRAAAACTGTAGACTATTTCCGACAGATTGTATGACAGATATATGCTATAGTCTGATCTTGCATTGCCTTTGATAACAAATCATGAACAATTTTGTGAAGATGTCTGGTTTCATATACGAATTTGATTTTGTTTATTAGGTTTGTATGGCAGCTATATAAGATCTTGGCCTACATCCTTACAAGAGCAAATTGACGAAAGAACTGAAGCTGCTTAACCACTACACTCGTCGCATGTTCGTTTATTGAGCTAAGCAACAACTTGAAAATTTTCCGGATTTTCACCGAGGCTCATTTCTGGGTGATAGGATTCGTCAATAAGCAAAATATGCGTTATTGGTCAGGCAGCAATGCACACGTACTCCATGTGTCATTGGGTCGCACTTCCCCCGTGATGATCAAGAACAATGTGAATAGGAATTGCTACCGCTCAAAGTTAACCGAATATTTATGGCCCGAATTGGATGATATAGACTTGGATCCAAAAGGAAAACGTCACAAGACACACAGCGAATGTCACAATCGATTTATTGAAAACCAAATTTGGTGAATGTGTTATCTCACGAAATGGCTCAGTCTAATGATTATTTCGTGTATGTACAGACAAACGGACAGACTGGCGTGGCGAAAAACCCAATTTCATTGGTTCGAAGATTTGGATCTTTTTCCTTCGAAAGCTCAGTTCTGAAAAAATAGGGAACTGTCGTATGACAATTCATATTTTTTTCGAAGCATTAGCCATTCTCAAGATTCTTAATTGAACTTAAAAATTTCCTTGAATTGTATAATTTGCACCTAACAATGTCTGCTAATAGCTTGTCGATAACTTTGTTGCAACGACTGTATTCGCAGACTCTCACATACGTGTTTGTAATCGCCACATTTACACAATGACTCGCCAATATTTCGCGCATTCTGTTTACATTCTTTTTAACATTCTCTATCATTTTATTGTTGACTTAATTTTAAATGAGTTCTCATTACTTTTAATGGGAATGTCGACCAAAATGCACGGAGACACATCTGCAACTGATGCGAGCCCTCAAGCGCAGGTGGGCAAGTTGCCAAGTACAGATAAGTACGTACATATGTATGTATGCATTCAGATGCATTTACTAATATGTCTCAGATGCAAATGTACATACTTACATATATATATATAATATATACATATGTAAATATGTAGATAAGAGAACAAAATAGTCGAGTGTGAAAGGTCATTGGTTGCAATTAGCAATTGCCGTAGAAGTGTTAGCATTCTCGTTGCAACAAGCTTTAAAATAGATAAAGCTATTATATTAAGTTCACGAAATGTCTACGATAACAATAAAATCTTTTTTTAATTTTTAAATTTGAATGAAATAGTTATCCATTTACTGGTCAAAAATAGTACCAGCTAACCTCGGGAATACAGAGTTCGCTGGAAAGTAGGAAATTAATGTTATGTGCTTTCCTAGACATCGAAGGTGCCTATGACAGTACGTCTCCCACGTCTCCCACTGTAGTGAAGAAATGTGGCGGCATCATGACGAAATCATAGTATGGGAAACTAGTCTCGGCACTATAAGAGGCTGTCCACAGGGTGGAGTGCTATCCCCTTGTTATAGAGCCTTGTCGCGCATGAACTGATCGTTATGCTAACTAACAATGGAATCTGCTATCAAGAATATGCGGATGACGTTGTTATCATAGCTAGAGGAAAATGTGAGGACACTCTCTGCGATATCGTACAAAGAGGACTAGGCCTAGACAAGAGATGGTGCAGAAGGTTTTGACTGAAATCAACTCCTCAAAGACAACCATCGACCCGTTTACGAGACGCAGGTTCYTGCCTGGCCTCAGGAGGCAGAGAGATAGAGTGGACTAATATCGTCAAATAACTTGGTATCACGCTGGAATTCACTTTGCGGTAGAAGCAACATGTTAAACTTGCCATGGTGAAGGCTATCAAAGCACATATGGTATGCAATCGACTAGCTGGAAAATCCTGTCACTACAAGCCAATGATAGTCAGGTTGTACACCAGGATTGTGTGACAGATTATGAAATATGGAGCGGTGACTTGGGTCTCGAAAACATCGCAAATTTCGCTAGGACTTCAAGTGGCGAAATAACATTGGCTTTTCTTCCCAGAGACAGCATTACCAAAAGTGTAAACTTTACTAAGAAGTTACCGTCAGCAGTAAGGCTGAATGGAACGATTCTCTTCTCGTGCTACTGATTACGAATAATACAATAAAAAGCGGTTGGTCCCAATTCCACAAAGGGGCTGCTTTGCAAGGATGAAGGAGTGGCTGGGAAGGGGTAGTGGGAACAACTCCAAGGCATGCGCCATGCCAAGTTGCAAATGGGTGGTTACAAGCTTAAAATGTTTAAATATGTAATCAACCTCCCAAGGGACAAACTCAGGCTGCATGTCGCCTTCTACACAGTCCATTGTAAGTTCAAGAAGCACTTATATAACATGGGCTTAGCTTCATGTGCGAGTTGTCAATTGTGCGACATGGATCCTAAAACTCCAGAACACCGGCTAATAGACTGCCCAGCAGTTTCTAGGCGCAATATAAAGGCCCTTGGATCCATGTTTCGAAATAGGGATCACATCACCTCAATAGCACCTAGCAGTGTTTCTAATTCAATAACATGCTGGGGCTAAGTGAGTCGTTGTGACTTAGGAAAGGGCACAATAGACCTTAAGTCACGATGCAGTCCTCATTTATTCATATAATTCAAACTAATGCATAAAAAAATGCTACCTACATAATCTCCAAATTATGCATGCAACTTAAACCACTTACTGCTTGACTGCTATGAGTGGAAATCAATAAAATCTGTAATATCCTTAGACAAAAATTTGTTTCTTTTTATATAATCATATAACTGAGCATGACAGCTTTACAGCTTGAGTCATATTATGTACTTGTATGTTAAATAAAAATTACTTGTAAATCACCGATATTGTTTTCATCGAATCTTTGCTTATTTAAGGGGTTACATGGGTTTCCTTGGGCAAAAAACGGCCTTTTTCAATAATTTTTTTACATATAAAAAATTATATATTTTAATGGAATTTTTTTTTGTTTAAAAGACTCATGTTTTAATAAACATCTTGTAAAATTAAAAAAAATATATATATCAATATGGCTGTCATTACGACAGCATTTCCGGCAGTGTCTCGAAAAAAAGGTGCATCCGCGTTGTCAACAGAACTTCTTTCAGGATCATCTCAAATAAAAATAAAAATACGTGTTTTAGTGAAGACAATAAGCTAGGTATTGGACGAAGGAAAACAAAAAAATGAAAATTGGATTTTTGGCAGACGTTTTTATAAAAAAATGTATATTTCGATGAAAATTTCTCGACATTTTTTTTTTAAATAGTTGTAATAAAAAAAAAAAATCCTTCGTTCAAGACCTTGTAAATGATATCTCGAAGATCATCATGATCGGTTAAGTAGTTCGCGAGAAATCTTGACAACCGACTTTGAAAACATTGTTTTGAGAAAAACGCGTTTAAAGTTTTACCTACTGCGCCYTCAGCCTATATCTGACCTCGAGCGTCCACCTTTTCAAGGTTGTATACACGAAACTATTAGTCGGATCAACTTGAAAATTTAGGATAATATTCTAGAGATGTTATAGAAGTTAATAAGGTAAAATATTTTTTTTCGATTTTTTGAAACTGTGAAACCCATATAACCCCTCAAGTACGCCGAATGTGTCTAAAAAACACTAAATAAATAAAATATTTCTTCATTTAAAAATTACTATTTTTACCCACAACCACATTCAATACTAGCACTTTGGCACAATACTTTCATTACAAATAAATAATTTTCATCACGATATCCTTTTGAATGTGAAATTTTTTTGGCATAAATGTGGAGATGCAAACGTGTAAAATATATTTTCAAAGTGAAGGTTTTTCTTTTAATAATATAAATGTGTAATATGAATTATGTACAAGCATGGAAAATAATATTTATTAGACGGAGTGGTCTTTGAAATTCATGAGAATTCGGTATTACAATTACTATACTCTGTGTACAGTGGCTAAAAATAGTCATAACTACAATCGGTACGAATTGAACTGCAGAACACCGTTTTYACGCTTGATTGATTATGTGGAACATGGTGTGTCCGGAAAATTTAAAATATGTTTATTTTTTGTGCAAGCAAACGTACCCTGTGGCAACGAACATGTACGCATGAGTACATACCAATTAAAGTAGTACAGTGCGTATGAGTAACAACAGCAATGCAAAATAAATAATTTTTATTCGTACATACTGCTCGTATGTAAGTATAATTTACATTGGAAATYTGTCATAATTTATCTAAAATGTTTTTAGGCAATTACGCGTTCAATCGTGTATATAATTACGCATAAAGAGGAAAAAAGAATTCTCTGTACACGCTACGCAATGTTTGTAAGCAGTTGTGCGCGCTTAAAGCTACCGATTTAAACATACTTACAAGAGAGGTAAACAAAATACAAGCATRTACATACATTATGCTTATGTGTGTATAAAAGCGACGCAGTTGAGAAATAGAACACAGCGCAGAAGTGTTTCCTTGTATATATACTCGTATGTATGTGCATGGCAAATCAAAGGATTATTGGAAAAAGGGCAATCCTTGCACTTCCATTCGTTATGCTTATCCGTTTGCTCATTCAATTACTATTCATTTACTYTTATTGCCACTTTGCAACAAGTCCTCTTGCTTCTGTTATTTTTACTCAATCCCAAAAGGTATTTGATACATGCATTAAGTGCTTTTAAAATCTGTAAAAGCGAAATGCGGATACAGTGGCAACTCTAAAGCGCATTTTCATTTCTTTATGAAGTGAAGCAAGAATTACTACAAAGTAACAGTTGTAAAAGTTTTGACATAACGATCTTTTCAGTTGAATGYTCAGTTTATATGACAGCCAWGTGATATAATGGGTTGTTCTAGACATTTTTGTTTTAGATATTATTGGGCTGCCTAGAAAATCATTTTTGTCAAATTTTGTAATAATATCTTGTCAAATAAAAAACTGTTTCACATGAGAATTTAATTTTTATCTTACAGTTTTTATGGCAGCTATATGCTTTTGAGGAGAAAATAATGTGTGCAAAATTTTAAAWCGATATCTCAARAAYTGTGGMACTAAAACTTAATAAATTAAGCCACGTTACGTATTTTCATATGGAATGCATACATATATCAATAGTATCTATAAGGTATTCATGTAATATAAATATTAASGATTTACTACTATATCTCTGACGTTGGTTTTACATATTTACGTGAGATTTAGTGTTATCCTGGTTTTTCGAATCTTTGAAAAGTTGCACGTTCTAGCAATACAACCTTTACTCTCACACAATATTTTGCTCTTTGTGTTCATTCGACCTGCTTTAAAATTTCGCCTTGACACTTAACATTATCAAGGTTTCCAGCAGGAGCATCTGTAGCTACTAGTTTAACCTCGCGTGAATAATTTTCTAACTACATGTATTTCAGCGCACACTCTGGGAGAAAGTTTTTAAACGTGCGAATCAAATTTTATACAAGTATGTGTTGCAAAAAGTGCAATAGATTTTTTCATCTGCTGGTTATTGATAAGGCTATAGACGTATATAATGGATATGTTGGTTAGATTAGATATTAGCTCTTAAGACGAATCAATTTAAAGACTGGATTAATTCGCGGAATTTTCCAATCTTAAGAATCAAACAAAAAGTTCACTTGCTATACATAGAATTCATAGAACCTCCTTTTRAATTCCCTCACTATCTTTTATTACATAAAATAATATAAAACTCAAACAGTTATAAAATGATCGGAACAAAATTCTGAGGATCCGCGTACCTCCGAGAATTTGATTATAATGATATTCGCCTCCTGGTTGAGTTTATACCATATCGCCCGCTAAAAAAATACGTAACATAAATTTTCTTAAGTTTACTGGCGAAGGAAAAACGATATAATAGATACCATATTGAAAAAAAAAAAAACAAAAAAAAAAAGGGTTTTGGTTATAAAATGGTTATATGTAAGCTGGTCTACGAAAAGGGGGCTTAGGTGTCAAAAAATCCATTTTCACTTTTTAGTTGATTCGGATGGAAGATGAGATTTTTAACAGCTGTTTCCCAGAAAACTAGTTTTTGCACGTTAGCTCCCTTTTGGTAGACCAGGTCACATATATTGATTATATCTGTAGTGAATCGTCAGTATTAAAAAAACTCAATTTCGATTTTTATTTCATGATACGTTGTTTTCATAATAATAATATAATATTTAATTTAAAAAAATTTTACGAGAATGTACATATRTAAAATACATTTGAAGTAAAATGTTCTCCTGGCACTCATGTACCCAATATTATTACTTACACCGATGTTGTGAGCTTAGTATCACTTARGTCGTAGATTCATATATTATAAGTCATAACATTTAATTTAGCTTGGTAAATCGTATACAAAAGGATAATATTTCGAAACATTACAGCTTTTAATTTTTCACTTTTTTTTTCAAAATAATTTCAAGAGTATAACAGATCAATTGAAAACTCCGGCCTACCATAGTAAAACACATTTTTTGACAAGAGCCGTGCTTTTTTGCAACATAGTTTCCAAGGTTAAGGGTAAAATACTAATTATAGCAACCATCCAACCTTTCGCTACCAGTTTTATAGCACGATTTGCATTTTTCTTGAAAATAGGCCYCGCAGCGAGCATTTTTTGAGATAAAACAGTCAGATATGGAGAATACGCTAAATGTGGAAGCAATTTGAAGTTCAATGCATGGATTTGGGAYATCGTTTTCACTGMTTTGTGACACGGTACATTTCCTTGTTGAAGCAGCACTTTCTTGTTCTTCCAATGCGGCCATTTTTCCGCTGTTGATGTACCTTCTTTCTCAATGTAGTCAATAAAAAATATTTCATGCTAATCCCAGACACCATAGCGTTTCCATCCGTCTGTTGATTTTAACCACGCTACAGCTAAATCTTCTTGGTASAGACAGTACACTTTMMCCAATTTCATTCGATTTGAAGTGAGTGGGTTTTCCGATGTCTTCTTGCATTATGGACCTCCAGTAAGCTTAGCAAGCGCTGGTTTACATACAGAACTTGCGCGACTTTGAGATTCTTCTGATCCAAAATAAACCGTACGCGGTCCTCCAAACTAATGGCTCTTAGCAAAAGTGTCACAATGAAAAGTATTCTGACTAAAAATGGTCAATAGGTTCAAACGCTATGTGGCTAAAACCCTTTTGCCAAATCTGTATGGAGTATGATAAGATGAAATAATTTTTTCACTTCTTACTTCATTGTTCGTCTATTGCCAGACTGAGATTGAAATATCTCGTCAGACATACCTTTAGAAGAACCTAGCGAAGTTGCTGGAATTGATATTAGACGTTTTAATACATTTTTGGTGAACTTAAAACGCTTCGACGTTCTATAAGGATCTGGTGATATTTAGACAACTTYAACTACTAACAGAAAGTTTCAAGACCGGAGACGGAGACTTGTACAACCCAGAGGTGATATAGTGACTGATGCCAGGAGCATACTGAAATTATGAATTGAAAATTTCTTCAATCTGCTTAGTGGCAGTGATTTCACCATGCGCCTTATTTTGGAAAAACCGTGAACCCGTGAAAAGAGGATCGACGCGCACCACCATCGACGAAGAGTCGATTTCAAAGCTGCTTTCGACAGCATGAAAAGGAGCTGCTTTTATGCCGCTATGTTTAATTGGTATACACGCAAAATTAAAACGGCTGTGTATACAAACATTGAGCAATACTAAAAGCTCCGTCAGGATCGGGAAAGACCTATCCGAGCCGTTCGATACCAAACGAGGTTTCACACAAGGCGACTCCCGATCTTGCGACGTCTTCTATATACACCTGGAGAAAATAATTCGAGCTGGAGGGCTGAATAGAGAAGATACAATCTTCTATAAACTTTCAACTCTGAGAGTATTCGGTGCTAGATCAATACAAAGAAGGAGATATGTTTCTTTGTACCACATATGAATCTTGCAATTGCTTTTAAAACTTCTATTAGAGTTATGTAAAGTCAAAGCTTTCACATGGAATAATGATAAATCCTATTATCCTTAAAAATATCAACAAACATACCATACACATATATGTAGATGCATGAGTGCGTACATACTGGCCGACTTCCGTTGTCTGAGTTTGACTTTGCGTATACTTGACTTTTGATAAAATGCAATTTTTCTTGGCTCGTTGTGCATTTTAGAACTTTTACTCTTTCACTTTACATTCATCATAACAGAAATGTCATAAAAACTCGTGTTTGGATACATATAATATTATGCAGAAGTAAATAAATRTTTAAGGAGTGTTTTTCTTGTTTGTCAAAGCAAATCACATACGCCAAAAATCATATGTTTTATTCATACACTGCTGCGTATTTACTTTGCTTGATATTTGTATATATAATATATGTTTACAATAATACATGGAGATGCAAATAAATAAGTGCTGATTTATAATCTGTACATGWCTTTTACCAAATGTGTGAATGTTTGACGCTCTCCGTGCTGTTGACGACAAATTGATCACATTACTTTTAAGTTCATGTGTGGTACAAAAGTCGTTTGGCATTTAATCTTCACATGCCTTATGCATTTATRAAATGTGTAAACGCTAATAGGATTAAGCTTTCAAAAATTTACGTAAATAAAAATGAACATTTTGTGTATTCTGGCCCCCGGACTAGTTGGCGGACAGACAGACGACATGGCTAAATCGCTGTCTCTTAATTCGTTGAACTATGTCAATGTCGTCGTWTATGTCGAAAAGCTCATCGTTCTATCGACTACGGTATTCACCGTTGCCAAAGCACAAATTATCACAATTCTTTCTCAGAACATTTATCTCGAAATCCCGTAACTCTGACTTTTCTGGTATTCTCATCGTCTATGCCTCTGCACCATTATGCAGGACGGAGATGAGTGAGTAACAGAAAGAGAAAGTATCTTTTCAATTCCCTACTTTGTCCGAAGAAGCATCTGTTGATAATGACATTGTTGGTGGTGTTAACCTGCTCGATTAAGCTCTGCAGCATCGGAGAAGTCCTTACCGATTCTGAGAGAGCTTTTGGTATTGCTCAACATCAGTTTAGACAGACGTATTAGTCCTGCGAGGATACCAAATTCAGACATAGCAGCATAAAAACAGCTCCTTTTCGTGCTGTCGAAAGCAGCTATGAAATCGACGAAAAGTGGTGTTTTTCACGGCTCTTTTCCAAGYCTCGACGGATGGTGAGATTTAATCTTTCACACAATATGCTCGATAGAAGTTGAGGAGGCTTATCCCACGGTAGTTGGMACGGATTGTGGGGCTTCCTTTTTGTGTAGTGGAGAGAGCGCASTTAAATTCCAATTCTCGGGCATGCGTTCGTTTGACCATATTCTGCAAAGAAGCTGATGCACGCTTCTTATCAGTTCTTCGCCGTCGTGTTTGAATAGCTCGGCCGACAATTATTATCGGCCACTTAGCTTGTCACTCTGATCATTATAATGTACATATGTACGTATATACTTCATAGGGTCTCCGACATTTCCTTCTGTATGTTACAAACTTTGTACGAAATTTCAAAAGAATCGGTGCACAATTTAAAATTACGTAGAGGCCTCTCCTTGAGGAATTCTTAAATTGTCAGCGGCTTCATAATAATTTCTTGCCTAATTTTCTGACTAAGTGAAATACTGCAAGAAACTGCGGKCAGTTGATCACTTTGACCCTTTACTGAGTGCACTRTRCTCTCTTTAACCATTCTCTAGTTTTCGGCGATTGATTAGTGTTTTTCTGAAGGAAATATGTAAAAATGACGAATAAAGAACTTAAATTTYATCATTTTATCCACTGATTGTAAGCGACTTATAACTGTTATTGCAAATTTACATTCGTGGTGTTTGGCAAAATTGAAATTRGTAAATAACAACAAAGTGGCGAATGCAAATGCAAAATCAACACCGACAAATATACGCATTAACTGCATTTACAAGCATGTGCTGGTGGCAAATGAGCTCATTTGTTTGCCACGCACACGCACACACGTTTGCGAACGCAGACAATAAAGTTTTGGATACTCAGCAATATGCAGTAAACAAACACGGAAACTCAATTGTATGCATGACGACCAGGCGGSGTAGGGGCACATGAAACGCTTAGAATAATGCACTTGTAGCAACATTTGGTAGCCCTGTGTTCGACTGTTGATTTATGTCTACTCGCATATGCGTGTCTTACACTCACACACATACACCCATACACCCATATAATTGAAAGAGGAAATTGCTATGGTTATGCATTTATGTACATATGWATGTGTGCGTATTTGCAGAGCTGTATGAAATATGGAGAATTTCACTTGTGAATAGCAAAGTGAATTTCTTCATTCATGCAGTTCTGAGTACGTATATATGTATGTGTGTCGGTGCGCATTGGCATTCAAGCACAGTTTAACGTGAAAGCTTAGGAAGCATAATTTATTTGGAAAACGTCTAGGAAAATATGTACTTTCAAAGTTTCGTACTTCTGTGAATGAATTCGTCGGGAGGTGCAAACGTGAGCGCATGTAAGCGTTGGCCAGAAAGGTTTTGATTTTGTGTAGAATTCAGCGAATTAATCAAATGTGTGTACACTTGTAGAATTTCTAACAACTGATGACTATCAATGGTAAATTTTKCAAGTTTGAAATTGTTATTGTACTGTTTGCTAAGTTACTGTTTAATATTGTGTGTATATATTGAGAAAGTTATTGGCAAGGAAAATATATCAATTGAAGATGTGCAGTAATGCTCTTTGTTTAAAGCATATTTGCAACTTTTTTATCTTATTCTTGCGTTAGTAGTTTTAGAGATAAGATTTTTATACACTCGTCACACGGTGTACAGAGCATAATAGTTTTGATCACCTAAAGCTAAACGATATGAATATTGAGTTATACTACCTGTTGCGGAAAAAAAAAAAAAAAAATTATTCAAAGTATTGACCTTTGCTTTTTATACATTTTTACCAACTTTCTGACAACTTATGAATACGCCAATGCTGTTGCTGTTGTGACTATTATCTAGTCTCCGATAGGGTGGTAAGGTTCAGTTAATTGCTATCGAGGTCATCCAACGTTTGGAATAGGAAACATGCTGTTTCAACAAGGTYGGACCATAGGGAGAAGGTTGTCGGATGTGTAGGCTTAGCTGGGCATGCAAAGAGGGGACGTCAAGCGGGGACTCGTTGCCTACTGGACATATATTAGGTGTATCGGAGTCGATTCTGGATAAGTACATAGGTGTAAGCCATGCTTGTGGTTTGTTAGACTCAGGTGGTGAGTGAAAGTATTCCCGACTCGTATTCGTATTTCGTATTTTGAACCAACCCAATTTTCGACTTCTGCTTAGGAATCGAATCGAATCGCTGTYCAGCCTTAATGAAAACAAAGCCAAGTATTTTGAATTTTTCCTCAACCAACCACGCTTAGTTTACAGGTGCATTGTCGTGTAACAAAGTTACTTCGACGTGTCTTCTGGTCTATTCTGGTC
>NW_017534886.1:177799-183430 GCF_001853355.1 Bactrocera latifrons
AAAGCCAAAATATGCATTCATTCGCAAAGCTGGTATGTACTTATATTCAGCAGCTCAAGGAAAAGTGTTTATAAAATTTTCAATGAGCCAAATATTCCAATGACCAAAATAAAAACAAATCATATTCTCAAAGGATTTTTATCCAAAAATATTAATCAAATTTGGCATGAGACAATTGAGTCACATATACCAGAAAAAGCGTTTATGAATTCTTAAAAGACGTAAAAAAAATTTTATTGGCGAATCTTTATCTCCATTTTACAAGGATTTTTCGGAGATTTTCGCTTTTTGTCGAAATCAGTTTTAATTTTTTTGCTTCGTTGCGAGTTATGGAATACCTATGRTCTCGATTAACAACAAGGAAATCAAAAATTAACGAACTTATCTGATTATTATTGTTTTATTAATTCGACTCAATGAGATTTGAATATATTTTTGATTGTTTTGTTACTTTATGTTAATACTCACATCCCTTAATTATGCTGATAAGATCGGGCATTTAAAACGCTTGTTAATTTTTGACAGTCTTTTTGTTTGCTTGAAGGCGTTTTGGTTCGTTTTCGATTTTTGTTCCAAAATTCCACACTTTCGGCAAAAACTAGCGACGCGTTGACATTGCTGAGTATATGTCGGACTCAGTCCTCGATGACGCAGTTCTGTTACAGAGTGTTATAACTGGTGACGTATCATGGATTTATGGTTATAACGTAAAAACCAAGACTCAATGATCCCAATGGAAGCCACCGCATGAACCAAGACCGAATAAAGCGTACCAAGTTATGTCGATTTCTAACCGATTTCTTCGATTGCAGGGGCGTGTGCATCGAGAGTTTTTACCAAAGGGTCGTACGGTTAATAAAGAATGTTACCTGCAAGGCCTTACCCCACGTGGGTGTTTGCTTTAAAGGGGACCAGTTCTCGAAACACTTTTAATAAACACTTTTTGGGATAGCTTCAGCGATATTGTTTTACCTTTTCGATACAAAGGAAACGGGTTCCACGGAGCTTCAATTTCAGTTTTGGCAACAAGAAGAAATTACACGGAACAAATTCATGATGCATCAAACATTGAATATCGAAAAAAACTCTGAGCATCACTTTGATTTTTGAGCGGGTTGGACGTTGTTTTTTGTTGACTTGTTTGCATGGCAAAATCACRAAGCTATACCTCATCGGCAGTCATAATGATCTCCATGAATGACGATTCGGAATTCACACGATCAAGCATGTACAAAAAGACATGCCGACGGTTCACTTTTTGAAAAAAATATGTAGATTTATCGGGACGAGTCGAACAAGAACGCGTTTCATACCCAAAATATCCACCAAAATCATTTGAACGGACTGCCGAGAGATGACGAGCTTTCTTGCTATCTCTTTAATACTTGTCTGACAATTGTGAAGCACCATATCTTCCCTTCTTTAATATTTTCATCAGTTGAAGAGGTTGAAGGTCGTCTAGAACGTGTAATGTTTTCAACGATCTCTCGATCGTCTTTGAAGGCTTTTTACCATTCGTAAGCTTGTGTTTTTGATAAAACTGAATCCCTGTTACCCTTTTCCAACATTTGAAATGATTTTTCCTACAATGTGTACCAGTTGTTTATCGCATCGCTCCATTTTAAGCTATGTCTAATGGAAATGGTCTCTATATTTTGACATTGAATACGTACCTTTTAAAGTTTTCAATAGCATTTTCGAGGATAATATGATTTTCAATGGGATAATATGAAGTTTCGTACGAAAAGTACAGCGAATCTGCATAGGAAAGTAAAAATGTGTGGAACACATAATGATATACCTACGAGTATGTAGTGTGCGTTTAAAGTTTTGCGATATTTTCCATTATTATTATGTTCTTCAAAACATTATTAAACCTCTTTTCTAATTGAATWTCTTAGGATTATAATTTTCGATGAGTTTCCATTATTATGGTCGACATGAATGCAGATAAGCACATACAATGTACATACATACAAATTGCTTACATAAGCACCTGTTTTCTTGACAAGGAGTTTATGCTAATTTTGCTCGCAGCAATCTGTCATTAAATTCAGCGATTACCTCGTCACAGCAGTTGTTGTTATTTTTCCAATTTAAAAATCAATCAGCTTAACATTTTGAACATAAGCGCACACATCCACACATACTGCTTATATGCATGGCAGTCATTGTTGGGGCGTAAATACGCACACCTTGATTCTTCAAAAGTGCAATTGTGCGAACACGGGCACGAGCTTAAAAGCCCATTTACTGTGTGTATTAACTATGTTGAACGATACCCCTGAATGATAGGTTCTTTATGCCAAAAAAAAAAAAAAAAAAAAAAAAATGGGTGGTGACATATTTTTCATCGTTCTTGCAATGAATTAAATATTGGAGATTAGTGTGGCAAGTTTAAGTAACTTTATTGCAAAAGCAGTTATATGTATTATATCGAAGGAATGTAGTCAGAATGATCATTCGGTGCTCCTATAAGTTGAGAATATAATAAGGCGAACCGTTCGGTTAAGGCGAGTCGGATTGGACAATATTTCAAACTGATTTACTGCAGTAAAGTTTTTCGATGCAACACTAAACATATCGTAGATGTTTTTTATATATCGGCAAGGATGATGAYAGATCATATGTGAAGAATGTGTACGGGGTACATTTCTCGATATTGAGGGTGCATTTAAGAGGGTGCGCCCGATTGTGGGTATTGTGTGGGTCGAATCGCAACACAAACATCTCATATATTGTGTTTCTACGACAAAACTGTCGTTGCGGAGTGTTGCAGGTGGCACACTACAAGGTGAGGTTATGTCTCTATTACTCTGGATCTAAGTAGAAAACGACCTCTCAGAGACTCGGCTGATGGCGTATGCAGATGATTTTGCTCTCATCCCAGCAACATATTCACCGCTCAAATACCTCCTAGTGATATTTGTATGGAGCTTATCTTCAAGGGGAAGATTTGAGGCCTTATAGAAGGTCTCAATAAACTCTTGTTTCAGACTGCAAGCCTACTGTAGTATTTTTCAAGCAGAAGTGAAACAGAAGTGGTCTCATTTAAGGTGGCAGCAGCTGTACTTCTAGGAAGTGCGGATTTTTCAGTGAGGTAAATTACTTTGATGTTGACGTTGCAATGCAGGCCTTAAGCTCGCTGAGCTCAAAGCTAATCAACTAGTGTATGACCTAGCTAGATGAAATATCAAGCGACTTCCGTATTAAACTTGTCAGGGTGATTGGCCACAGCGCAACCGTCGAGACGATTAGCTCGCAAGAAAGATAACCCTTACCCAAATTCCATCAGGTGGGAAACGAGCGGATATTCGTGTCGTGCACACGTGCAATAAGAACTGGTGGGGTTGCGAAAGCCTTTTAACCCAAAGTAAAACGCTTCATTGAACTACTATTTCTTAGCAATGTTCGTTTGGTCGTAGTCATAGATGTCCTATCTGGTCACATTCTTCAACTGCCACCCCGGCGGGGATTTAGATGGCCACAATTTGTTAAAGTTGCAGAGAAGAAGATTAGGTGGAAAYATCTAAATACTTTCTCCCCCACTATCCAGCTTCATCAGGTTATGGTTGAATTATCTTGGTTCCTGCGAACCCGGCGAATTSACCAGATAAGTTATTAGCCGGCTCCTAAAACTTATGGCTCGTTGGCAGTGGCGCTTTGTAAATATCCTATGGTCCTTTTGATCCATCGCTCYCCTAGCACATCACAACCGACAGGTGTCTCATGAAAAGTCAGCCTAYTTACCTAACCTAGCCTGACTTATGACAACGGATAAAATATGCCTTCAACAGTGATGTTTTGTCATAAATATGTTGTAATATTGCCGAAATTGCATGACTTGGTATTTGATTTATTTCTGATTCTACCATGTTCCACGGATCTGACCTTCTGCACGTTTCACATATTCTTATGTTTAAAATCTTCGATAGGGGTATTTTTAAAAAAATGGCATATTTACGTATTTAATACGATTTTCCGTCCAATCAACAAGTTTTTGGTTACTTTCCCGGGGGATCTTATGCCATTCCGCGGCCAACTCAGTTTTTAGTGCGTTTAGATTACTAATGCGCATATAGGTATGTATATGTATATAGCATAGACGATATAGTATTTGTGTACGTCTACATCGGGAGGGGTTCTAGGATAAATGTGTATATACTTAGTTTTGAATTGCCTCAATAGAATATAGTACGTATATAGATGACGTATTATTCCCCTAAAATTATTCCCCCTATAGCATATGTCAAGCTACTCGATGCTTTCGGAMATTTTTTAGGCATACCAAAGGACTGATGCCTTGCTTGAGGTTATGTAAAGAATTTACGAAWTTTTTACTGGTTGTTCAAACAATTTGTGACAGATTGGAATTACAACTTTTACTGTGCCTTCTCSGCTGTCCCATTATTTACATATGTATCCTGATCCTTAACTAACAGCAGCATGTTGAAAAGAATTTTTAGCATTCAATATCGTATGTATTTATAAAAATGTTACCTAATTTTGAATTTTATCATATTTTAGGAAAGTTTTTTATTTTATTTGATAAAAATTTTTATAGATCCTCATTAATATATAAACATATTTACATTGCTTCAAATCGGTCTAAAATTAAGAGGATTAATTGAACAGGAATAAATTTGCATTTGCATATGTATTCGTGTGCTGAACGCAATGCGTGTTTGGTTGTATAGGTATTCACTTGCATGTGATAACACAGCTGTGTAGGTAAATATGGAAGCAAATCACGGCAGTTCAAAACGTGTATACACCAATATAAAATGTTTGTTTTTTGAAATMTCGATAAGCAAAATTGAAAACGTGACATGTGAATGGCAATGCTAACATTATGGATTGAAAATTTAATTGCATAACTGTGTGAGCTTTAATATGGACGGCCAAACAAGATTTCCRGAATCAATGTACAAATGTTTGCATATATTTTTATATGCAAAGTTCCATATGTAGAAAAGTAAAACATTCGAGAGGAACAACATGTTTTTAAAAGGCAGCAATTGCACCAAAATCATCGATATAACAGTTACCAGAGATCGAAGGGGTATTGGATCTGGAAAAAACAGATACGGACAGCTAATATTGGCTATTGCAAAAGTTGTATACTTTCATCAGGAAATATTTGTTGAATGAAATCAGATCTTGAAATCATAGATTAAATCTTTTCAAAAGGTGCAAGTATTATCGACAACCGTCATAGTCAACAAACGACCTGTCTTTAAGCCAATCTAGCTTGACGGTGCTTGAGCCTGTTGCACCGTTGTCAGTAAAATCTCATACAAGAAACAGTTAGAGCGAATACAGCGGCTCGAAGCTTCTGTATAGCACCAACGGCTGCATTTGAAAGATCACTCAACCTGCCACGTATTAGCATTGCAGTGGAAACAAAATCAGCTCTAATATTGGTGGTACTAAATGAAATCTCCACAATAACCTTCAGACAAAGCATGATGGGCAGTGGATCGGTGGATGACATAGATCACATACCCTCACGTTTTATGTGGGAGAGAGGGTTTCAGATCACGTTAAAAGAGGATAGATGGCACAGAGACACGCGACCTACCAGCGGAACTTTAAACATACCATATATACGGACGAATCAAAAATTAATGT
>NW_017534886.1:183639-189539 GCF_001853355.1 Bactrocera latifrons
GTTGAGTAGCTTAGGAGTTTATTTCGGACAAAGACCATGATATGTATACTCTTATAGATATGTATATATGCATAGTAAAAAGTGTGACCTGATGACCTCCTGATTTAATTTCTGAGTATTCGGTTATGGGAGATATATTTATGTTATAGTTATCGGGTTTTATTTATTTTCACTGTCATTGTTAAGTATATTGGAGGATGATTATACAAAATTACATGTTCTTATCCTTTTAATTAAAGACGTTACACCAGTAAATAAAAGATCTGAGTAATAGACTGTACGAGTGTTATATCGTATAATTGTTTGATCTGGTCCATTCCGACAAATTATTAATAGAATGTCAAAATGCACTTGTGCCTTAAGGGGTCAGTAGGGTAATATTAAAAAAAAAAATTTTTTTTGCATTTTCTGTTCTCTCACACCCTTAGAATTAATGTAGAAACCTACTTTATCATTGGATGGTTTCGAAAAAGGCACAAAAATAATAATAGCGCTCGAAGTTCGGAGCGCTCGGAGTGCACACCTCAAACATTAAATTCACAACACACTTTTTTAAAACGCCTGGCTATCATCCCTACTAGATTCATTATTTTTTATAATTTATTGACAATGTTGTGACAAAATTTATATAAAATTACATATATAATACATATACAATAAAACAAAGGGTATTACTATTTTATTTATCAACATTTTTTCATGATTCTAGTAGGGACGATAACCATTCACGTACTTTTTAARAATAAATTAGGTTTTTGTGTTTCAGATGATCCAAACATGAGAAATTCCAACAGTGAAAAAACGCATCTCATTCACCCAGCCATTTCTCAGACAAATATCATCAAAAAATAAATATGTGAAAAAAATTTCTATAAAAATATTTCAAAAAAACAGGCCAGATTACCCTACTGACCGCTTAAATTTCATTCARATATCCAAAGCCTGGAAAAAAATGTTTATGGTCCCTAAAAGCTAAACTTCACCTCAAAAATCGCTTGCTAAAAGCCMGTGTTTGACCCATACTTTCTTAGRCAAATTTTTTAAGAATTAGCTGCCGAACATTTATMGCTTACATGATATTTCCKTTTTTTGGCTCCATGTAAATCGACTCTGTCTTTGWTGAATCACTGCGCCGCTATAGTTTATTTTTCGG
The DNA here is from genome assembly GCF_001853355.1 of Bactrocera latifrons. Lineage (NCBI taxonomy): Eukaryota > Metazoa > Arthropoda > Insecta > Diptera > Tephritidae > Bactrocera > Bactrocera latifrons. The sequence goes on from NW_017534886.1 coordinate 184,793, forward strand.
ATGAGCAATCATCAAATATTGTTTACCAGCAACTTTTGTCTCCCTCCGAATCCCCTCAGCTTATTCATCAACCACAAACCACTATTCAGGAGGTTCACGAACTATGACATCATGATCTTTGTGTTATTCATGTTCTACGTGCTAAATTTTTGGGGTTCGGTAAGGAATGCACCCCACAGCCGCCACAATGTCGCGACGGTGAGGAAGTTGATGCTGGTGACAACAATATTGTTCTACATTCGCCGACGCAGAAGCGCTCGATTTCATTGGAGTACAAGTGATATGTTTAAATAACATCAATTCAAAGTACATAAATGGACCGTTTATAAATGAAAAATAAATTTTTTTTGTACAAAATTGCAATGTTATTCGTATAATAATGTAATGTAATAACACCTTCTTTAAACGTCTCTGTGATTGTGACAAATATTTAAAATTAACAAAGGGAACGATAGTACTGCCAATTTTCTTAAAAGTTTTCTGAATTTTTTTATTTTTCAATACATTTGCAAAAGCGTAATATAAAATACTGGATTGAATTGAGTGGTAAGCTTATATTATGTAATAATTAATTTTAAATGTGTTAGTCATGTTAAGCGTTCATGGAGGCGTTCGAAAAATATTACCAACATGTTGACAGCATTTTAACTTGTTCCAATTATAACGCTACATGGACACAAAGCGACAAACATTGTRATGTCAGTAACAATGTCAGTAACGATGGCACAGCGAATGCTGTCCTTGTAATAAACCAATCAACAATTTATATATTTAAATTCGTTACTATATTTTTACTTGTTGGAATGAAATGCTRCTGAAAATGTTTCCCACATATGACTGTTTAGTAAACCTGCAGGGAATATAAGCAGTAATATTGGCTACTACTTAAATGTGTAACAATAAAATGGAGAAAAAAGCCAAGTAGTTATAAATCCACTCTATACCATATACAGTGCGTACAAAAAATATTGTTTTTGTTTTTCAAAGTGCAGGTAGTGTTTACTGGAAATCTTATTGTAATTATAGAAAATACATTGTTTTTTTAAAGCTGAAGTTTATTCAATAATTGATCCAAAACCTCGCATTATCTGTTATATCCTGGTATAGTATGGCTTTTATAGTATATTTCGGATTCTTACTTTTGAGCAATGTCTAATCATGGTTAGTTTTGCATATCAAAATCCCGAATACATGGGCAGAAAAGCACCTGTTGGGGGTGCTTAGCACTCCATTTAATAAATGGTTGTTGGTCAAATACGTCTCTATATTAAAGTTGACTTTATCTGTAAATAATGCATTGCTCCAATCCTAGTTGACGATTTTCTGCGCCTAAAGCAGTACTGATTATAGAAACGTTGTCACATCTCTGAAATTGTAGATAAAACTAAAAATACTTAAATATTCATTAATTTTTATTTTGTCGTCTTCAAAACAAYCCCCACCAGATATGGTACACTTATGCCAACGATTTTTCCAGTCTTTGAAACACTTTTAATAAAAAGTTTTTGGGATGACCTTCAGCTCCTTCAGCGAATTTTTTTTTATACTTTCGATCAATTGAAAACGGGTTCAATTTTGGGGAAGAAGAAAAAATCATGCGGAGCCAAATATGGTGAATATCGTGGTTGAGCKATGGAATTCATTGCATCCTTCGGTTTAAATTCGGTCACAATTCTGACTCGATGCGATGGTGCATTATCGTCGTGTAAAATCCATTAATTGTYCTTCCACAATTCCGGCCGTTTTCGTGGGATGTTCTCACGCTGCTCGCGCTTATAGTTGTCATAGTAATTAAAGATAGTCCTACCAATTTAGCAAAATATTTTTTTGAAATATTGTTCACTCAACAAAATTTGTTTATCTGTAGGCTAAGTTTGTTCTCCTCATTTTTAGATGTCACGTGAWTCCTTGCTCTTCCGGTATTTTTATTAACGTTTCCAGTTTCAATTCATATTTAAATAATTTGCAGTTTTTTTTATAGTAAATTTGGGACCGACTGGGTACTATGTTAGACAGGCATCTTCAGAACCTTCCTTCTACTAAACACTCACAAATTCGAATTCGTTACACCATTTATAATCCAAAATAACTGGAGCGATGATGACATGTTTCTGCACTGAATTTTTGCAATATTTGAAAAATTCACYCAGAAATAGGCTTTCTAAGCTAAAACACAAGGTTTCCGACCTTTACAAACCTATCCGCTGTGCAAAAATACAAAATGCACGAGAAAGGCGTCGTTTTATTACGACTTCATGCTTAGCAAACACACCTAGGTTCTCAAAGCCTAATTCAATAGTGACGCAGTTCCTATTCCGATTCGTTTTACACTCACCATGTCGATTATCGAAGCTCTAAGCACTATTTAAGTTTATTAGTTACACATCAAATTAGCAGCAATAAACTTGTAGGAGCAAAAATTTTCGAAATATTTGTTTTTGTCTGTTACATTATCGGATCCACAATAATAAAYATTCTCTAAAATTTTGAAATCGAAATTCAAATTATTATGGTTTCTACAGCGTTTCTTGTAGAAAGGGGACAGAGTGAGGAACGAAGCAACTGCAATTTTTAAACGAGTTTTTCTCAGTATGGTATTTTTAAAAACGGTTYCCACTTTTAAAAGAAGAGTTTTGAAGATATCTAGTTCCAATTTGAATAGCAAATTTTTAACCTCATTCTCTATCGCGCTATGAAACCTTTTTTTTTTAAGTATTTCTTTTTCCTACGAAGAACTGTCGCAACCGTACGAAAAGAATCACGAAAATCACTGATTTTTCGGAGGGTCACACTGAGATGGTCCCTTAAAACACACGATAAATAACTTTAGATCACAGGMTGTTGAAGAAAAAGCAGAGAAAATTTTTATACATTTAGCATCTATGTAAGCTACTCAAATACTATTCGTGTTAACGTTTCGTAAAATCGAAAAAGAGTAAGAAGAGAATCTCATTTAATGACGACCCTTTTAAATATGTCTCCCACTCATAACTGCGAAAATTCTCAAACTACAAGCTTCCAAAGACTAAGTTTACAATCAGTTCCTCTGATTCAAATGGAATGTATGTTAAAAAGCAAAAGAGCGAATTGGGATCTTTTATGTTTAAAACCAAACCATAATATCAAACTCATAGTAAAGTTTTATTACTAAACAAATTCTTCTGTAGTAATATATGTATATGCAGAAGATAGCTTCAAGCAGGCAATAACTACATATACTCTCAATAGGAAGCTTGGTTACCAGCTGTGAACACAATTTCCCTAARCTGCCAGGGCTTATTCAGCTTCTTCAATGATTTTTTGAAGTAATGTACCCCAAATGAATATCTCACGTCTTGGAACACCAGCGACATAAAGTGTACTAAAAGGTTTTTTTAGGATAGTGTTGATGGTGGAGAGAMYAAAAAGCTCCTACTTCTAKRAAAAAGGRAACTTAGTAATATTTTAGTACTCCTACTCAGGCATCTATTCTTTAGAGACCACATATCAGATATTTGGAAAAGTGGATGCGGCAGGATGCAGAACATGCGCGGAGAATGATGAGATGCTGGAGTATTATCTTTGCAAATGCCCAGCCTTCAGGAGGATGAGAAAGGATAGGCTCCACAGCTGTCAATGCTCTAACTTAAGATATATGGGGCAGCTGGGTGTGAAAAATTACATTTTTTACTAAACCCATTGAGCTGCTGGACAAGGCTTACTTTGGTTTTCCCAGTAGCACAAAGGGCCCAATGATGATCGAAGTCCGCTTTGGCGCTCCCGCGCCTCCCTTACCAAACAACCAACCAACCAAAGAAATTTTACAAAATTCTAGGCAAAAATCCAAAAATTTTACTCATAAATAACTAGCCAACTACTTTTCATTGTTATTAACTACCCCTAACTCTACTAACTAATAGTTGCATACTAAACTTTTGCTCATCATATTTTAACGACACTGTACTCGTCCGTTTTGTATGTGTGTATGTGCGTATGTCTGTATGTATGTTTWAAATGGCATTGACGTTGCTATTGTAACTGTTGCATCGTTACCTTCTATTCGCTCGTCCTCCTCACCGTTTCTAGTGCTCACCGTATTCTCGTTGATGCTCCTGCAATTGCTATTATCTTTTATTGTTGTTGTTGATGTCGCCATAAATGCTGTTAGCTATCACGATGTCGCAGCAGTGCCAACATCGATGATGATGTTGATGYTTGCGCCAACATTTCGCAACCTAACAATGTGGCACGCAAATATGTGTGCTGTGCAAATTCCGCCTCCACATTAATGTGTGTGTATGTGTGTCCATGTTTTCGACACCTAACAGCGTACATGCGGCGCTTTTTAATTGCATTCAAATTGACAAGTTATACACGGAATTTCGTGAGCGTATATGTATGCGCTCGAGGGTGGACATATACCATATGCACCTTCCAATAAAAGCAAGTAGTTATACACTAGTTTATAACTAGTATACACCTCGGATCTAATGAAAAATGAAAGTTCTCCGTACATGGATTTCAGTTTGATCGGTTCGTTATATGGCAGCTATATGCTATAGTTGGCCGATATTGGCATTTTACAAAATCCAACAGCTTTTTGAGGACTGAGGACAGGAATAAATCGATTTAAAAAAAATTATTGAACCATTCGTTACAATTCTTTAARAACTTTCAAAATAGGCTAGTTCCGCGGCGATGCAGCGCTGCCAGCGCGATATTCAAGCACTGAAGGCGTCACGGAAATCATTTTCTGAAATAGCCTTGA
>NW_017534886.1:192279-204263 GCF_001853355.1 Bactrocera latifrons
TAAAGTCACGCTTGTTAATGTTAACGCAATCACTACAGATCCTCTCTTAGTCCAAATATGTCCGATGTAATGATTTCAACTTTCTAGCCGACTTTAAGCCGCTGATGTATGTATATGTGATATTTCCTTGCTTTCGTAAGCATTGAATGTGAATGAAATCAGTCCCTCTTATTTCTACTATAATGATTTCCGTTTTAGTAATTTTAGTCATTGAGTTGAATTTACACAACATTTAGTTCATTTGAGTTAACTAGATTTATTTTATTATTTTATTACAACATTCCTTAATACGAAGTTTGATACTTACGAGAGCGTAAATATTTGGTTACACTTGCTTATTAATTTTATTTAACTTTTAATACCTATTTCCTTTTATAAATTAATAATGCTAACAKGGTAAAATCCTAGAAAGTCTGCAAAAAATTCTACAATTAACACATCTATAATATAATATGTCATAAATCATTTCGAAAAGCAACATTAATCTAAATATCAATCAGCATAGAAGCAGCAAGGAAACGTAATACTCTTACTGTGATATCATAATCTGCACACGTCATAAATACTAAATACCTATGTATATACATACATACATACATATAGCAAATACACATGCAATTTTCCACAATGATAAGCTGGTTTAAAACGATTGCGAACAATGTGGTAATGCAACCAGATTGATTTGAAAATTCATTGACTGTTATTGGCCTCTTATGTGAAATTTAATGCTATTGTAATCAATGTAGGSCATGATTAGTTCAAAACAGGTTACGACAGCTTTCACTGTGATACATTTACATTCATTTAATACGATTCGAAAGKAAAATTACATACAATTATATTTGTTGTGGGAAATAGAATTTTCAGATTAAATAATGATAACTGTTTCCAGTATTTCTTGTTCATTATCAATATTATTAATTCGTGAACCACTAATTGTTGATAAATATTAATTTCATCCCGAACAACCAATTTTAAACTGAACGGGAACGTTATCTACAGTACTGCCCGCAAAATAGCAATACTTTTGAAATTTAATTTGTACTATTTTTCAGGCAAGTATACATTTTATTTCCACAAAGAGTTTCCCAACTGACACGACGGGTGCAATTAGAAATCGTRCGTAATTAGTTTACTCATGGAAGGCAAGATAGGTTTTTAAACGCTGAGATCTCTGCACAACTACACGAACAAAAAGTTTAGTTGCAAAGATTTTCAAATTAYGTTATAATTAATTTTGACGATGTTATTTGTTAAGAGAAAGCAATGCAATCTGTTTAAGGGGAATTAAAATCATGACATATGCGGCGGTCGAAAAGTGAGCCGGGATATTAAATTTACCTTTGAGACAAGAGATGTAAACTGCAAATTGTTTAATGTAAGGTTTTCACAAAAAATGTGCTAAGAATTTCCAAGGGTTCAAGCAATTTTTTCAAAATGTTCTTAAATCTGACTAATCAAGATAAACGTACAGATAAAATATAATAGYTGTCTTCGATTCGCCAAGCGTTACTCTCCAGCGAATCGAAAAAACGATTCATTGTTCAGTTGCTCACTTTATAGTGCTTCATGAGTATGATTACATAATTTAAAATTGTCTCAAACATCTCGAATATAAAAAAAAAACGCTCGAGCGCAAAAATCTCACAAAGCATAAAAAGCATACAGCTGGCCGATATTGTATTGCTGCTGATGATCCATRTGTAAATACAAAGCAACTGGGACAGCTGCCAGGCTCATAATTCATACTAAAGCACCAAAGTCATTATTTGGATTGAGGAAAATTACAGAGCAGCATGTAATAATGAAGAAGTACTTGTAGTTACATTACCAGCAACGTATTTGTGTGTTAAAAAGTATAATAAGAATACAATATACATACATATGTTTCTACTATAATTAGAGAAACCAAAATTTTAAGAGCAGAATAATATGTTCGAATGGCTGAGTTATGAATTAAATAAGTTTATACAAATATGATTTTGGAGTAGATCTGGATAAGGATATGTTTATCTGTAGCTTTTCATATAGTTGGCGTGGAGAGAGTTTTTATAATTACGAATGTGAAATGGGAATATTAAGATTTGTGTAGCATAAAGTAAACAGTAATGAAAAAGAAAACTTACCACAGCCTCCAACTTCAACTCACAACAGCAACTAGTGGCRAGAGGAGTAGACAAATTAAAAATTTTAAAACTCGTTAAATAAAAAAGCTATAATTTATCACATCACCCAACGCAATTGTAAGTAAATTCGTATAAGCCTGTATTTTATTACACGATTACACATACATTGTTATAACGATAAGAATACATTTTATTAAGTAACTTTATCATATTGGATAAGTATGAGCAGATAATTTAGGATTGTTTGCAAAATCACAAATATCAAGCGACGTTCCATAGCAAAAAGGCCACATATCATAACAGAAACATAGCGTCGCCCAATCTTCGGTTGTTGTTGATTATCCATGCGCAAATAGAGAGCAAAGTCGGCCAACTGTTGGTATTAGTATTTATACAATTTGATGAGCGGCGACCATATGCAGCATGAAAGAAAAAAGCGAAGAAGAAGCAGTCATAATATTTTGCGTTTAACTGTAAAGTATGAACGTGCTCTCAGAGCGCTAAATATCTAACAAAAATTACAGTTTTCAACTCCACTAAATGGAATTGAAGTTGAAGTAATTCAACCTCAGATAAACCCGTATCCTTTTTGGTATTCCGACTTTCTACTCTTTTCACTTGAAGCTTCATTAATGTTGCCACCTAAAGTATGTACCTTTGGCTTCTAATTATCTGATTGTTTACAAAGTTTAATAATTAGAATTCAGCGGAAAATTGTTAGACAAAAAATTAAAACAATTCAATTAAATAATTGCTAAAAATTGTATTTTACTCAAAAAGTATATACCTAGAAGGAGTAGATTGTATCTTGTATCGACTCTTTATGTACGAATCACTTTCCACGGTCCCTTAATTATATTTCCAAAATGTGGCCTGCCTAGTGTAGTTTTGCGATTTCTCTTCACGAACTCGAAACAATTTCCAACTTTCTATGGATTTGTATAAAATAAGTGATTAAAATCCATAGTTTGAAATAATAAAAAAAGTAAATTTTCTACACATTTCTCATTTTCTATTAATATTTTCCTAAATAAATGCGGTAATCTTCGGCTACAATTACTTGGCAGCAGTTGAAATTTTTTGATACGCTAGTCAATCCCACTGACACAGAGTTGAAACCGGCAATACTATAAATGAGTTGAAGTTTGACAAAATTTCAACCGGAATTTTTGACCGGTTGAGTTGATATCGATAATGACGAATTCAAAAAATACAACCAAAGTGCATAAAACAGTTGAAATTTGAAAACATTTCAACAGTCCAACCAAAGTACAGTTGAGTTGAAAACCGTATTGAGGGCCTTAAACGTGATTTAGCAGCAATCAACGTCCAGTTAATCACATTGAAGTTGTTCAGATATAATAACTAAATTGACAACATTTCAACTTTCGTGTTTAAGCGGTTGAGTTGATGTCGATAATACCGAATATCAAAAGGTCAGCCAAATTGTATGTTRTTGGGTTGAAAACCTTAATAGTTGCCTTAAACTTGAATGAGCAGTAATCAACGTTTGGTTGATCACACCGAAATAGTTCAGATTTAATTATTTAATTTCCATAATTTACTGTAAGAAAATTAGCTTACACATTTGTTACCTTGTCCTTAAASGTTAGGTTACACATAGAAGAACCAAATTTCGAAAGTTTCGAGAAGAAACTCATCAAAGTATTTGGTATAAAAACCAACCATTGGGTTGGATTTTCAGTATTACTAACACGAAATGTTGACAACATAGTCTCCAATTATAAAACTTAACTTACATATTATTTCTGATCACATTTCATGAAATTTTAGTTATATATATCTCCGTAAATTGATACTTTTCGAAGAGMTATACCCAGTTGCCCTGAAAACGGTTAAAATAATGTGACAAAAGTACACGATTCAGTACCGACGATTAGTGCGCAAGATAATGGTAAACACCCCAAAAGACCGCGAGTTTCATATCCAGAATGTAGTACTGGACGTGAGAAAATTGTTAGTGCATTGGATGCTGCGTTGGTTTTTCTTCCAAAGGTTTTCCAACTATCTGTTTCCAAAGGTTCAAAAGGTCATCCGCCTGACAGAGAGGTTATCGGATCAAATGTAACGAGCTAAAACAATACTATGTTGTAAAATAAATCGGAATTTTTTTTTTCAAAACTCCGTGGTTCCTTTATATATTAAATATGTTGTAGACCACGCTTGTGAGTTTGCGTATTTAAGAGTTACGGATATGATGGCACTGAATCGATTGACGATTGTTCTAGAAATAAGCTGAAATATGCTTAGATTGATTTCAGTCACTTCAACGTCATTTTATGCCAAGTCTTTAAGGAGTAAGWAGGAGGTCGTTGGCTTAATGTTCCTCTTTTTAAACTAAGTGAAAGTTTTCATTCGCATTTCGTTCCACAGACTTTGAGTTGGGTGGTGTATACAAAACCTTAAAACTATACTTTTGAACACAMTTTCACTTTCGCATTATTGTTGTATTATTTTAATTATATGGTATATGTATAAGCTTACCACAGTGTCCAGTTGTACTTCACAACATCGGCTGCTGCACGTGCTACGAGGAGAAGGCAAATTAGTGCTGCTCTCAGCCACAATAAGATTCGTAGCACTAAAGCCTTTCTGCATCACATATGTGCCCCACATAAGTATAGAAATATCTGTAAACATAGTCAAMACCTGAATCACACCCACAAAGTTTGGCGAAGAGCACTTGTCTTTGGGCGTTATAGTGCCATCGGTCTTAAAAATGCCAGCCTTGTGACTGCAAGTCAAAAAATAAAACACAAACAGCTGGACCGTGCACATCACTATTACGTAGCAGACATAAACCAGCAGTGCTGGACTGTATATCACCACCAGCTCACGGCTAAGCTCCACATTCCGCTTATACAAGCGCTGCAKACGGCTAATGACCGTGCTTAAGCACAGAATCCTATTACGTYCTTTAGCATTGAGCGGCCGCAGTTKCTCCAAATGCTCTTTAACTTCGGCGAGTGCACACTGCAAGAGCGTGTTAATCTGTTGACCATAGTTGGCGACTCTTAAAGCGCATATATAATAGAGCAACATYAACATTAGCAAYAAYACCATACAGCAGCAGTTGAACGACAGCGAAACGAACAGTCTCGGACGCTGTGTGGCGTGCTCCTTGCGTATCACATATTCCGTCCACACGAACGGCAGGAATACGTTCACAACTTTTGCACACAATAAGATGCAAGTGGTCAAATCGAGGCTGTGCAGCCGCGTAACATCCWCGCTGTGCATCCGCAGGTAGTCTGCAAGGTCGAGCAGTGGTCTTTGCAAGTGTAGCAGCCGGTTGAGGAAGCGCATTAAGCGGTGTTGACGGCAACAGTTGATGAGCAGTAGAACAATGATGAGTCCTTGTGTCAATACGTACCGCATGTTGCCAACAAACGAGAGCAGTCTGGTTAACGTAAGGAAATGCATTTCTTTAAAGAGTATTTTGAGGATGAAAGGAATCGCTGCAGCGATCAGTAGTAGCAAAAATCTGCTGTACCACTGCAGTGTGCGTGAGCGTCGCAAGCGAAAGTGACGCCGTTGATGCCTGACTAAGCGTAGAGCTTGGGTTTGGTACCGCCGCGAGGAGCTAGTATTTCGCTTGTACACAAAGGTCGTGATGCCTATGACATTCGAAACATAGAAAACACTCAATGCGAGATAATAAATACAACGTGGCTGTAAGACACTTTCTTGCCGCAGTTTTTCCGCTTTTCTGTATCCCATTTTGAGTTGCTCCGCTTTCGCGTAACTTTCTTTTGAGCACTGATTTGCATAGACTGCAGCGCTCGCGCGAGTTTCAAATTTATATTTATTCTGCCTTGGCGATTTTCGTTTTTAAATCGCGAAATTTGCAACGTGATTAAGTGCTTTGGGTGCGCATAATTGCTGTAGCTGCGTGACACAAGTATCACAGAGTTCGCATAAAGCTTTATTCCCAAATACATATTAGGGAGGCAAGCGACTCTGAAAACAGCTACTGTGGAAGCCTAAAAATAATATTATAAAATAAAGTTTATCGTACCAAAGTAATCGCTCGAGTATCCAAAGCAATTGTGTAGTTTTACTAAAGTAAAAACATATTTAAGTATCAAGATTCTTGGTACTTTTGTCTGAATAGATTCTTTACTTGTGTTTACGAGAATGACGCCATGTGTTCGGCTGCATGATTTCCTTCGAGCGAATTATTTACTAATGGCTTATAGAACGGGTTTATATGAGAAATATGCTGAGATATTCCGTTCACAATTATGAGACTAGTAAGAAAAAATGTAATAACAAATAAATAAAATACACCTCATGAAGGGTATATTCTCCAAAGCAGTTCAAAAATATTAATATTCATATTATTTAAATATAATGCGGTTACTCTACCTGAGCTAGTTGAGTTCTGAGAGTAGCACTTATTTAGACAGTTTACCAACAACGGAAACCTATAATTTGTAGCTCGACAGTGACCACTTTAGATAATTAGTTTTGGTTTTGCAATTTAATGGAAAAGTGAAAAATTTCCCATCTATTAGCAAACACTGGCAAGAAGAGCACGTGCTAATAATAATTTTATTTTTTTTTTTTGCTAAATATATTTTATTTGATTATAAAGGAGAGTACTTAATGTAGGAAAATGCAAACAAATCACTTAGTAAAATGATTTTTAAAATTCTCATTTTGAAGCTTATACCCAAATAATAGTTATAATCAACGATTATCCTCCTCCCGACCAATMGACGCAAGGGACCTAATCCGCAAGCAAGCGGAGCCGACCTTCTGTGTAAGAAATTTAATAAAAGCAGGTAGCCAGAGGCTATAAAGGCTATTTAATATCGTAGCTGGAATTCTCTAGATTATTTACTCATGCAAAAAAGTTCGCCGAAATAAGACTTATAAGCTGTTTAGATAGCACCAGGTAGTTAAATTGAGCAGAAATATAACCATACTATGTAAAGCAACTATAGTATAGTTGAGGGTCTCTTATAAAGAATTTGTATACTATTTTAATACAAAACGCCTACTGAGAATTTGTTTATTAACTACAACCGTGGAATAAAAGTTGTAAGTTTAAATTTGGCGCGAATACCCATTCGTGGAAATGTKTTTTGGTATAASTGTCAGTKAGATCTGTGYCAAATATCATATCAAAATATTCATTAGTATACGCTTGTCTTTYCGAAGTACCTAAAATGCATTCGACGATTTTCGCGATGAGTGAAATTAGTGAATCTAATGTCTGATGCCGMAACGTTCAGAATGCTGAAAAAGATCTTTAGTCATAATTGTTTGTCGCGAGCAAGTGTTTTTGGTTGCTACGAATTATTCAAAGATTATCAGAACGCGTTGACAACGATCTACATTGAGGACGACCAACAAGATCAACTGATGATCAACACGTCAATGAAATAAAGGATTTGGTGCTTGAGAATCGACGATTAAGAGTCAGAGATCTTACTGGCATCGTTGGAATATAGGAAGGATCAGTGAAAAATTTTTGATAGATCATGTGGGCCTAAGTTTCTTTCACGTCTGTGAAACAATGCTTTTCGATTACCAGGATGTCAYGAAAAGTATTAAGACTGGCGATGAATCTTGGATCTTGGTTTCGACCCGGGAACAGATGATTAATCGGCCTAATATCGTAGCAAAGGTTAGCCAAAATCGAAAAAATCCACGCCAAGGCAGTTCAAAAATCAAGAATATGTATATTGACAGTTTTCTACGATTATCGAAGTGTGGTGCACTTCGAATTCCTTCCGACCGGCCAAACTGTCAACCAGTACAGGTTTGAGTGTTCTGYGTCGTTTTCGCGAAGGCATTCGTAAAAAGAGGTCAGAATTAGAGGCCGTCAACTTTCGGTTTCTGTACCACTATAATGGACCGCCATGTATTGTATGATTTCTTCGTGAGTTTTTGCAATCTCCGTATTCGCCTGATTTAGCACCGTGTGATTTCTGGGGATTACTTTGAGGTAGATGACATAAATTTTTGAAATTTTGAAGCATAATTGAGAATTAAAAATAATGAGCAAAGTCTTACTATTTTTTGCGAACCGGATAATGCATTTTAAGCAAATAAAACATAAATAATAAAGTAATCAAATTGAAAACACTTAACAAATAATTTCCAAATTATTTATGAAACGATATAATTAGAATAAAAATCAGTTTTCTTAGTAGGGTTGTTTGTTTTTTTTTTTTTTGAAATGTGGTTTTTAATGAGACAACACTTATTTCAGAATTTTGACAGCTGTTATTTTATTTCTACTCAGCTTGGTTTGCTATTTCTTAATAAATAGACTTACTCCAGAACAATGTATGCAAATTGTGCAAATTCATTACGAAAATAATGGAAGTGGCGCAACGCATTRCCTTTTCATTCGAATATTCGGTCGACCTGGTCGGTAATTCTAGCAACCATCGATCCGTTCAACACCACGTTTACTCTCTTCTAATGTGCATTTGTGCATTCTCGGAGACGCCGTTCAGTGCGTATCGAATTCACAATTGCTGGTGTGGAGCAGAGTACCGAAGAAGGCCCGAATTACTCCATTCGTGCAACAATTGAAGCTGTGTCCATACATTGTATGAAATATTATGCGCAAGGGACTTCACTTGCGGGTTTACAAAAACCAACTTAAGCAAGAATATTAGCCGAACGACCAAGAAACGCGTCGCACGTTCGGTGAATGGGCCCAAAAACATACCAAACACGATTTTCAAAGCCAAAAATTGCTATTCAGCTGCAGCTTACATCTTGTTGACTGGGTACGTTAATAACTAAATTGTATATCTCACAGCATGACCGAAGTCTGCTGTATGCAGRGGGTCTGCATATTTGGCGTCAGGGTTCCTGAAACGTTAAACTCCGATTTGGACAATTTTTGTGTGTAAGATGAGATTCCTTGAGGTCATTATTTGTGAAAAGTTTTTTAATGATACACGTATTGATTTCGTGTTTTGTTGGCGTGGTAGCGGTCTGAATACGTCTTTCTATGAACTCGTCCTTACTGTTTGAACACGATCATCAATTTACGATATCTCAATTTTTACTCAAGTTTACTGACATGCAGTCGCTCGGATTTCAACTCATCTCATCATCCTGCTGGYTTATACATATATATATGTATAACCTCATATCTAAGCCGATTAGTTTTAGGTGACATAAACAACCGTTAGGTGAACMAATAGAGTATAATGATCTGTAGCAACATGTTGCAAGGRTATAAAAACAATAATATTTTCTATCGCCTACTTACCGTACGCGCCAACTGTACATCACTGCAATGGCGGCACATGGCTTGCAACAATGGCAAACGAGCACTACCTTCCGCCAGTACGACTCGTGTGGCTTGTACACGTGACTGTAGTTGATGTACTGCATTGACAACCAACCACATGTCACTGAGCAGGCCAAAGACGTAAACTATAGCCCATATATTCCATCTTATATGACATGGTTCTTCTTGTGACCGTGGCGCTGGTCTAAATGGAAATGCGGCATGTTGACTGCACGATGCGAAGTAGAGCACGAAAAACTGCACAGTGCATTCGGTCAGCACAAAACCGAGAAAGGCCACCAGTTGAGGACCATAGAGGCGCGCCATTGAGCCACTGATTTGCGTAATTGCCTCGTGAGCCGAACGTAGTCGCTTTATTATGTACACCAGCGTGTGAAACTGATATCGRCAACGCGTATTGAATGGTCGTGARTGCAACGAATACTTAGCGGCTTGTTGCAAGACTGTTCGTAATAGCGCATTCACCTTCTTGCTTTGCTGCGCCAATATCAAGGTGTTCACAAAGTAAGTACCGAGCGTTAACTGCAAAGCCAGCTGGCAATAGTAGAGGATGAGCAGCGCCACGAGGTAATGGGGGCGCTGCAGCACATGCTCTACTCGCACAATGAATATAGTCCATGTGGGTGACAATAGTAACGGTATCAGCTTGCAACACAACATGAACGCCGTGTATCTGTCGTATTGTGATCGCGATGGAATGTGTCCTGCATTGCTYCCCAGCTGGCTGGCAATCCGGCTTATGCTYCGCTGCAAACGCAACATGCGATTGGTGCACGTGATGAGCTCCCGTTGCTTGCAGTATTGACGTATTAGTGTGCCGATGACACATATGTGCAAGAATGTGAAGCGGTTGAAGCCGACAAAGCACAGCACTGGTGAGTTGCGGAGAAAAATCTGATTGAAGTACATTGTACGCGCCACAAAATGCAAAGAGAACATTACAATCAGCAGAATGAAGAGGCTGTAGTAGCGTAATGGSCGCGAAAAATACACTTGGGAGATTTGCGTATTTAACGGTGTTYGCGATTTTTGGCGAAATTTAAATCGCCAACCACGGTGTCGATGTTGCCGTTCAGTTCGCTTTTTATGTGGCGCTGCGCGTTGGTAAATGTAGGCGGTTATACCCAACCATGTGTTGACGCGGTAGCCACCTTGTAGTATRCAATCCACAATGMAG
Organism: Bactrocera latifrons; assembly: GCF_001853355.1. NCBI lineage: Eukaryota > Metazoa > Arthropoda > Insecta > Diptera > Tephritidae > Bactrocera > Bactrocera latifrons. The sequence goes on from NW_017534886.1 coordinate 202,889, forward strand.
TTTCTGTTGAAGTAGCGTTGAAAAGAATCCTGTTGCATACAAACGATACTGGCGTTACCCAGATTATGGATGCCGTCGCGTATTTTAAGTTTAACTGTCTGCGGCACTTCGACTTTAATTTTCGATTCGGCTRTTGTTCTTCTACTGACTGATTGCCATTGTGTTCTCTAGCTTTTAATAACTGTTTCAGCGTTTGGTTTGTTAACCGCAGAAATCGAAGTCACATTTCAATACCATTGTTGCAGCGCCATGTAATTGTTTGTGTAATTGTGTTAAGTGCCTTCTCCATAATTTATGTGTGCAAATGTCGTGTCTCTTTGCAGTTGACTGATTGCGCGCTTTCATTGYAGCATTTTAAAGCTTTCCAATCGATTAACAATGGTTGACCCCTGTATAACTTCATCACAGAAACTCGTATGTAATGCAAATTCCAATGTTGATTAAGCTATTAATTCAATTAGGAAAATGAAACAAAACTATTTATATGTKTTCATTGATGTTATCCGACAAATTAAAGGGTCTAACATTTTTAGACTATAATTTATCTTAATAACGCGTGATCCAAGCGGGGGTGCTCTTTGCAATAGCCTGTTTTTGACAGATCACGCGTGMGTCGTGTCAAGCTGTTCTGTTACTGTTGTTCAGTATTATTTGTCATTTCATCATGAAAGGGCTTACGCCTGAACAAAGTTTACAAATCGTTCAATTTTATTACGAAAATTCACGTTCTATAAATAATGTGATTCGCGCGCTGCGCTCAACTTATGATCAACATAATCGGCTTACTGAACATACTATTCGCAACACCATCACCCATCAACATTCACTAAAGGATAATATTCGACCGAATAGACCACGTCCAGCACGCAGTGATGAAAATATATCAGCCGTAGCTGAGAGTGTACTTGGCGTATTTTACGTCGAGATCTTAWATTGAAACTGTATAAAATACAGCTTGTGACCTTCCTAAGCCACATCACTATGCTAATAGACTATTTGGTGCCTGAAATTGCAGCGCGAGATCTCGGCGATATTCGATTTCAACAAGCCGGCGCCTTTTCATTTGAAATAGATAACCTTAAAAAATAATTGCCAAAGAATGTTCTTTGAAATGATAATAAACACTCTCCATTAGGTATGAATTTTCTTTCTTTTCACTTTACAAAAGTAGAGAACCTCGAAATGGATCACCCTTTATATGGTTTGGGGATCCAAATTTTATATCACAATTGTTCTAGCTTACATCATACGAGGTGTGTTCAAAAAATATCGCGAATTTTGAATTTTCGCGGGTTACGTACATATATTCGAATTTCGAATTTTTTGTGGCGTTATGTTGGTACTCATGTCTCTCACTTATGCCGACAAGCTCGGC
>NW_017534886.1:204613-206299 GCF_001853355.1 Bactrocera latifrons
TTTTTGAAAAAACACAAAATTCGCGATACTTTTTGAACACACCTCGTATATACAATTATTTGTATAGTATTTGTGCCCCTAAGACAACAATGAGCTGCGCGAAAAATTGTAATATTATTTGTTTGAATTAATCTTTGATTGGAAAATTAGATAAAGACCATCTGCGCACTCATAATGAGTAAAACCACTTCAAACGTTGTAAAAATTAAAAGTGCGAAAATATTCGCGATTTAATTCTATTTTTTTTGCCGAAAAGAATATTTTAAGTTACTCTAAACAACACAAATAGTGCTCATATGCTAAAAGTTATGAAGTYCTGAGTACTCATGCCAAACTTTACGCTAGTGTTGCCAAATCCCGAAATATAAAAAGCAATCTACGTAGTAAAAAATTGTRCATTTGTTCAACCAAAYTGGTAGTACATAGTTTTGATACAARTCTGCGGTAGTATGCCATSTTTGTTTGGTTGGTTCAAAATAAAGGCGCGCAAGAGCTAGACCTCAGGCGGCCTTATTTTGGCCATCATTAGGCCCATTGTTCAACCGGGTGATAACCAAATTAAGTCTTATCAAGTAACTGAGGGGACTTGGTAAAAAACCGGATTTTTCTCCACCCATGGCAGTTTGAGCATTGTGAGTAGTGGATTATCTCGTCTCATCTATAACTGATTAGTCTTATGAATTAATTTATTAAAAATTAATAGGTATTATAAAAAAATATGCTTATTTTAGACAGAATTTTGTCATTTCAACCAYTCACAATGATAAAATTAGYCTAATTTCTTTAAACCAAAACTTGATGCTATTGAAGACAGCGGTTGTACCGTTTGAATGACATAACAACATACTCTCTGGTGGTTAACTATGTGGAAAAGCCATATTCCATATAGATTTTTTGACAGCGGTTCATGTGAAGATAGCGAACTGTGAAGTGACGAATCAAAGTCAGCTAAGGTAGATATAATTAAATACTTTAGCTCTAAAAACGCGGCTCTGTTCGCGAAGAAGTGTGGAGTGGCATCATATATTTATTGCGTTGGTGTTAAATTTTTCAGTATGAAAATTTTATATGTACCATTTATTCTTGCAAAAAATCCTTATAATTGAAATATGCTAGATTTGTATACCCTAAAAAGGATATACCAGGTTGTTCAATAAGTTTGGTCATTTGATATGAAAAGTACAGTTTTATGCTTCAAATTCCTCTTATTATTCAGTATAATCTCCCTGAACATTAATGGTCTTGCTTCAAAGATCCTCGAACCTGTGGATCCCATCCCTGAAGCGAGAATCATTTGAAGAAAATCGCTTGCCACGCATAAGTTTTTTGAGTTCTGGAAACAAATGGAAATCGCTGGGGGTCAAATCTGGTGAATACAGTGGATGCTTCAACAATTCAAACTTTAATTCATGGAATTTAACCATTGTGAAAATGCTTTTGTGCCACTGTGCACTGTCCTGATGAAAAAGGATTTTTTCTTCTTTCAATCGGGTCTATTTTTCACGAATTTTTTCCTTCAACTGGTCCAAAAGGTAGCAATAATATTCAGATTTAATTGTTTTACCAGTTTGCAATTAATCCACAAAAAAATTCGTCACCCAATCCAAAAAACGGATGCCAAGACCTTCTTGGCCGATTTGTGGACACGAACTTGTTTTGAAGCAAAACAGACAATTTTACACCACT
>NW_017534886.1:206814-212751 GCF_001853355.1 Bactrocera latifrons
GATCCGCTTTAAATTACTATATATTTAGTTATATACATAAAGTTGCTATCGCAAGGCTGGTTTTCTAAAAGCACGAACTAAACATATTTGTGAATGGAAATAGATAAATTTTTATAGGTGGCTATAAAAAGCACCTGCAATTTATTAAAGTTTTGTGTTATTTACGTTTCGATCACTGAAACCACTGCAATAGTAGACATAAATAAAACATAAGCACATGTGTAAATTGCCAATTCTTGACTGTATACATATGTATGTACCGAAAATCATGTTTATGCCACATATAATATGAACAGCAACAAATAATGGGAACTTTATGACGAATGCAAATAAATGAAAAGAGTGAAATTCAACCCATTCAAAACAAAGTGGCAGGTGACGGCAATTTCAGCAACAACTAGCTGCAACACAAGGCAATTTACTGCAACTGTTGACTTTGTGTTATCAAATGAATATGCAGGCATTCCTTGCYAACATCTGAGCATAGCTGTAGGAACATGTGTTGTGACAAGTATTTCGCATTTACAGTTTGATGAGAATCTTTATTCCATTTGAAGAATTTGGGTCAGTCACACATGAACTTACAAGTGCAGGCGCACAATGGTGTGTGTGTGTGTGTGTGAACTTACAAGTGCAGGCGCACAATGGTGTGTGTGTGGTGAGTGAAACAAAGCACGGATATTTCACAAACTCGGAAATTATTTGTGGAAAATCTTATTTGTGTTTGTTTATGCAGGGAGAGTGTGAAAAATGCAAAATATGGCTATGTATGACTGTGCGCATGAGAGCAAGCATTGTTGCAAGTGCAGTGCTAAATTAATGTGGTTGCTCATACGGCCCGGCACACTTAGCTGACACGTGCAACTGGGATTGCGTGTCTTTGGAGACAATTTTGCTTTGCTAATATGCGCTTCTTAGTTTTTAATAAAAGTGCATTAAATATTTACGACAGTAGAGTAGAAATGTGTTGTGCTGTTACGCTTTAGAATTTATAATTCTACCTTACTTAAGAATGCTATTTAGTTTAAAACGTGTTAAATACATTTCATGACAACTTTGCTTTATTTCTGTTTTTCAGGAACGCTACAAGTCGGATATAAATTTAGCAATACAACTGTTGCAGTGCAAGCCAGATAGTTTCATGCCACAAAAAGTATCATCGGTAAGTAAAATCAATTCCCCACAAGAAAGTACGGTGACTTTGCTTGTACTGAAGCTGTAATATCCTTCACAGTTGTATGTTTTACGACTTAAAGGGTTACAAGAGTTTCCTCGGGTAAAAAACAGCCTTTTTCAACAATTTTTTCACACATAAAAAATTAAATGTTTTATTAGAATTTTTTATTGTTACAAACATACACCATTAACAAAGAAATTTTTGGAAAAAAAAGTTTTTAACTCGGCCATTGCGGTGCGCCGTGTTGGCAAGATAACTCCTTATAGAATCATGTAAAGTGAAAAGTACGTGTTTTAGTTAAAACCTTAACTTAGATCTTGGACAAGAGAAAAAGAACTGAAAATTGGATTTTAGCAGCTCTTTTTACAAAAAAAAAAAAAAAAATTTAAATTTCAGTGAAAATTCCGCGATAATTTTTTCAAATAGTTGTAATCGAACAATCTTTCGTCCAATGCTTTAAGACTTGTATCTCAAAGACCTGTGTAAAATTTCATGAAGATCGGTTGAGTAGTGCTTGARACATCTTGCCGACTGACTTAAAAAACACGGTTTCGAGAAAACGGCGTTTAAAATGGCGTACTCAACCTCGCTAGCCTCGGGCGCACGAATTCTCAAGGCAGTATCTCTGGAACTATTACTTGGATCAACTTAAAAATTTAAGACAATATTTTATATGTGTTTTAGAATTTAATAATGTTAAAAAAAAAAATGATTTTTCGAAACCAGTAAACCCATGTAACCCCTTAAATGGTAGAAAAGGATATTTATTCTGAATTTGATCGGCCAATTTGAATGGCAACTATAGTCTAAATTGATCCCATCTGAATRATAGTTTAGGAAATCGTAACACTGCCTTGCCGATATCACTCCGAATTAAAGAGTTCTCGTACAAACACTTATTTTGGAAAGTTCAGTTTGTATGGTATTTAATGATACAAACAAATTTGTAATGATGCCTCGGGTAATACTCTATGCCAAATTTAGATCTAGAAGATACCTCGTTAAATAAAAAAGGTTTCCATACAAAAACTTCAGATCATTTGGTAGTTAAATGCTATAGTAAGCCACTGTCCGTTCCGACACATGAGCAGTTTCTTGCTTAGAAACGGACTTGCATAAAATTTCAGACCAGTATCTCAAAAACTGAGAGACTAGTTCGGGTCTATCTTCTTCTTCTTCATTAATGTAGACACCGCTTACGCGGTAATACACAAGTTTACAGCAGCAAGTCATTCCTATTCACTCTTTTGGCGCCGATTGGAGATTCTAAGTGTTGCCAGGTTCCTCTCCAGTTGATCTTTCCAATGGAATAAAGGTCTTACTCTTTCTCTGCTTCCCCCAGCGGGTACTGCGTCTAATTCTTCCAAAGCTGGCTGTGATGTTTTCATACAGGSGGACGACAACATGACCTAACCAGCGTAGTCGCTCTCTCTTTGTTCTCGTACAGCTCATCCTGCCATCGAATACGATATTCGCCGTTGTCAATGCGCAAAGAACCATAAATCTTCAGCACAACCTTTCTCTCGAAAACTCGTAACGACGACTCACCAAATGTTGTAATCGTTCATGCCTTTGGTCCATATATCATGACGGGGATGATGAGTGACTTGTAGAGTTTGGTATTTATTCATCGAGAGAGGACTTTATAAAAMGGGGGGTCTCTCATCCGAGTCTGTTTACGCTTTTTCATTGGTAGTGTTTTTTACGTTGCGGGTCCCAAATCCAGCGCACAACCCTGTGGAGTGGTTTTTTGCCTTCCCACTTTAGTTCGCCTTCAATCGGATGTTTTCTGGCCACCCAGAGGATACTTGATCAAAGACTGGAAGTTGTGAGCTGCTTGAGCCATAATCGCTTCTGGCCACCATCAAGTGAATRTCGCTCAGAGTAYTGTCCTCAGTTTCGTAAACTTCTATACATGACATCATCCTCCAAAGAACACCCCAAGGAACACCCCAAACAGATTTCGTAAGCCCGCATATCAAGATCCTTCTCCAAAATYTTTCATAAAGTTAAGGCGCACAGCTTGTGCTGCGAGAAGGCGGATGGACTCATTCGGATCTTCTTCSATAYWYTGTTCCGCTGTAGCAATGACTTCTTCGGTGAGCACTGTACGGCGTTTCTAAGTATGCGCATTAACCACTAAAGTAAATGTGAAGCGAAATCGATCCATGATTGTTCGAATTACTGACTCTACTGGACAATTATGTCGACCGAAGAGAGACGAAGCTCGTGACACGACGTAATAAGTGTCACGAGCTTCGTCCTCTCGAAATATTATTTTGGTAGTAACTTTGCACGATTCTCGAATGTTGTTCCGGTGTAAGTGATTGCCAAAACATACTAATTCAACTCAATGAAAACTACGCGTCAAGAAAACAACTTTTAATTAAAAAAATAACTTTGTAACAATAAATTCTTTTCAAAASCTTCATTKGTAAAATCGCAACTTTTTTTCTCTTCCTCACTTTRATCTTGCAGTTACCGATTGATATACAGTCGAAAGTATCAGCGTACATGCGTCTGGAAACTAATTCACACTCGGATTCGGAAGGTAGCACTAGCGGCGTCGGCACCGCCACAACAGCTTCCTATAAAGTGCTTCCAGCATCGGATTCACCGCCACCAACGGCGTGCCCCTTTCCACCTACAGCAATGGTATACTCAATGCGGGGGCTTGGTAAGTGTTAGTAGACCTTGATTTTAGTTTTTTGTTTCTTTTTTGTGTTTCTTGTTTTACAATATTTGTTTGCTTTAACCAATTAATTTTTCTTTTTCCGCTTATTTAGCATTTTATCACTTTATTGTGATATWTAAAAGCAAAGTAATTATTTTTTATGGAATTTATTTTACTTATATTTATTTTGTGATTTTATAGCCATTAAAGTGTTTTGAAATGAGTGACCTACTACAAATTACTKAAAGGACTGTTATGCTATCCAATGTCTACAATTTATATTCGTAAATTTTTTAACTTTTAACTAAATAGCTTCCCGAAAACCACAAATGTGTACTAAACAAGTATGATTATATAAGTTTGAAAGTACCAATAGATCTCAGGTATGTCAGTATGTATATAAATATGTTTTCTGGCTCGTAACAATTCATTACAGGACCTCGTACTTATTACGTGTGATTTAGATAGATTGATAAATTGAAAGTTGAGGTATGCTTTGAGACGACGGTCTGCCCGAGACAACTTATCGTTCAAGGCAAATGTCAAATTCTTTGCCCCTTCGACAACAAAAAAATGTATAACTTTTGRAAACTATTAAAATTCAAAGGTTTCAAATAACGGATAACGAATAAAAATCATAAATTTAGTTTTATTCAAAAAGTTTATTCCTCGAAATARTATATTGTACCCACTCTTTACGCTGGAAACACTTACATTATCTTTTTGTTGTATTTACTCTTACCAAATTTTAGCTTGCCATTTTTTTTTCCAGAGGCTAAACAACTTTTACACCTTTCTATGTATTTGTATAAAATAACTGATAAAAATATTTTAAAATTATAAATAWTTTTTTTTTACATTATTAATATTTTTCTTAAATAAACGTAGTAATGTTCAACTACAACTGCTTGGTAATAGTTGAAAATTTTTGATACTATTGTCGAAAATGACAATGCCTCATAAAAGTTGAAGTTGAGCTAAAAACATAATATCGAACTTCAAAACTTCATTCAAAATACAGTTGGATTGAAAATTAATAATTTTTAAAAAACCACTTTCAACTGATAATGTTGCAAAGCCTATCTGTCTTTCTTCACACATTGTAGAGCSCAGGTACGTGCTGTTTTAAGTTTCAATTAGCAAAATTGTGCTATCTACTAACATTAGCATTAGTAATATCCATATTTCCGTAATTATATTAATGACCATATAAAAGGTGATCCATTTCAAGGTTCCCTTCTTTTATAAAGAAAAAACACATAAACTTYAAACTTAATTTGTAAATTTTATTATTATTCAAAAGAATACTCTTTGGCTTTTATTTTTTGAATATTATTTCTCTCAAATATTGGTCGCGGCCACGTCTAAGATATTCCATCCATTGAGTAGAATTTTCGATGGCTCGTTCGAGTATTTCGACTGGTAACTSGCGAATSACACGCGTGATGTATTTCTCCACGGCCTGAATTGAAGTGGGGTTGTTCGCATAGATTTTAGACACTTTACATAACCTCACAGGAAATAGACAAAAAAAAAAAACTTTGCAGATGTGACGTGATATTGTTGGCAGCCAAATAGAGTCAAGTGGGCTATAGCTATCAATAGATGATATTATATCAACAGAGTTATTTTATTCGTGTTGGCCTCTAKCAAGTGCAGGCTTTTTATCCATGTAGTAATTATATTACAAGTAGGAGTTTTGCAGTTRTTCTTTTCGACGCAGTACCCGCCGGGGGAAGTAGAGGAAGAGGAAAACAACCATTTCGTTAGAGAGATCAGGTAGAAAGGACCTCGCTGCACTTTGGAGCCAGGTTCAGAAAAATTGGCGCTGAATTGCGAAAAAAAAAACGTCTGGCACGGTGTTGTTAACTCGTGTATATCCGCGTAAGCAGGATCTAAGCCAGTAAAGAATGAGGAGTTTTGCACCCTCCTATTGAATATTCAAGCAGTTGTAATTTATTGTGTCAAAAACTACTTGATAACGCATACTATATAACAACGATGAGTTTACTTTTTGAAAAGTGTTTCGAATGTATTCGGCAGCTTAGCTCAATCAAATTTTTGAAGGCAACGACATTTTTATACT
>NW_017534886.1:213532-228375 GCF_001853355.1 Bactrocera latifrons
ATGGAAGAAATTTCAGAAGGAAGCTGCATCCAGGCTTTTTTTAAAAATTGAAAATGGGCGTGGCGTCGCCCACTTATGGACCAAAAACCATATCTCAGGAAGTACTCTACCGATTTTAATGAAATTCGGTACATAATATTTTCTGAACACCCTGCTGACATATACCAAATATGGGGGAAATCGGTTCACAACCACGCCTGAAATCTCGATTATCACTTTATCATGCGAGAGTATAAAATRTTCGGTGACACCCGAACTTAACCCTTCCTGACTTGTTTTTATTTCTTTTTAATATGTTTACCATATTAATATACATTAGTAAATACACTCATCGGTGGCAAACGTTTTTTTGACAAATCTAAAACTTTTACTTGATASATACATGTGTACATACATACTGAACTTTATCAGTSAAATATTGATATGAAAYTTTTTTTTTTTGTTTTGTTGAATCTACTAACCTATTAAACGAATAATGATATGAAATAACACTTTAATAGAAATTATGAATAATTATTGGTCTTTAATATTATTAGGGCCAGCAATTTATTTCATTTTTGCTAAATGGACTTCAATTTCGAAATACGATTTTGTTGTGTTCTCTATCATATTACCGATTGTTATGCAATTGATTGTGTTTAATGGTATGTTAATTTTATTTCTTTGTTTTAACTTTTTTTGCAAGCAAAACATGAACTATGAATAATATGATTTGCAGGCTGTTAGCTGTTGGAGCTTTTACTCATTTTAATTTACTTTTTATTTAATTTTTATTTATATAACCATTATTAATTTTTAATTCACCCATAATACAAAAAAAAAAAAATTTATTTATGATTTGTTGTACTCCAACGACAAAAAGTGTTTATTTGTTCTATTATATCTTTACAATTCTTTTTTCATTTTTGATAACCTATTTAATAACAATTATGTAAACTAATTAACTCACTTTATACACTTAATAACATATAATAAATTCCCTTTTCTGCCCCCTCATTTTGCCATTTAGACGCTAAACGTACTTCAACGGATTCCAATATGAATCTCAGCAATAACAACAGTARTAATAACAATAATAAYAATGGCAATAATGACAACAACAATATCAAGGAGCCACTTCTGAATAACAACATAACAACCACCAATAATAATAGCTGTGAGTCCCACACCGAACTTAATGCTGATATTATTACGAACAACAATAGCAGCAACAGCAACCCCATAGCAAATTCAACGCCACACAGCAATGATAATTCAAACGATCCCGATATGATTTCACCCATTATTATGGCCAAGTTCCTCGAGGACGAACTGAAGGCGAGTGAAGTGAAACATTGCGATACTTGTCAATGTTCCAAACAGGATCTCACGGTACTGGCAGATGTCTCGCGATCCTATACAGTTTCYACGCAAACTCCGTACCAACTACAGCTCACCGGCGGTAATCTTAACGAACCGCTCACACAATTGTGCCTACGTTGTCATAGCAATTTGAACTCACCATCACGCACCAATAGTCCCTATCTGATGAAATTGGTGAAATCCAGCGATTCGGTGATTTCGGAAACGAAAAGTTCTGTATCGGATCTCAACGATATGGATAAATTGTTTACACCAGCTAAAAAGGACGATTTGATGGTGAATCCCATATTGGGACATCATCGTCTGTGTGATCGTACGGCTGGCAGTGGTGCTTTGCAACATCAAAATGCCATTGCAGCGGCCAAGTTGAGCACTACGCTACTGTATCCAACCACACATTTGGGTACTTATGGGAATGAAAAGTATATGTTGGAGACGAGTAATAGCCTTGCAGCTGGTATGCAAGCGAAAAGTGGTTTTCAGCGACGCTTCCTGGAGGGTGGCGGCACGGCTCTAGAGTTACTCAATGCCGCTATTGGCAGTGCCAGTGGTAATGTCACAATACAAAATGTTGCCAAGAAGGTGACGGAACAAGTAACACCCAAATCGGTGGGCAACGATGAGTTGGATGACGAGGCGAAACCTTTGCTCAGTGCAAGTTCACAATCTAATTTACTGGATTATGGTAGATTAAAAACAAGTGTCGGTATAGAGTTAGCTGAGTCTGCGTTGGAGCAGCAAATGAAATCACCAGCGAGTGTATGTAGTGCCTCCGATCCTAAGGAAAATCTCTTGAAGTCTACAATTACCGGCAGCGTGAATAGTCTGTGGAGCAGAACGAGTAGTTGTGAGGGCGCAAAGATGTTCGAGACCTTTAATAGGAATTTGATTAAAACGATTAAGGTAAGTAGAATAAAAGCATTGCTGACRGAATATAGTGTTTAAAAGTGAATGCCACAATAAAAGAATAGGTGAGATGAGAGAGCAAATATAGTTAAGATACTCTGTGGATAAGATAAGAGGTGCCTAGCCAACGATACCTCTTCTATTGTCTCATACCGTGTGACTACCAAAATCTTAAAGCGTAGCTTTGCCAATGCTGGTCAAATGCGCTAAAGAAGCTTCTTTGTTTCCCTGGTACCTTACTCTTGAAATTTATTGCAGTCTTCTCGATCTATTATTCCTATTTAGCAGCCGTGTGCGAAAACTATTGCAATCGTGTTCCAGCAGTCCCTTCTATCGAGTGCCAGTTGGAACTTTTGCACCCAGGTAGATTGTTCCATCGCGTTGTGATTTTCCCTTCCCTGCTCCTAATCATCATATAGGCAWTGTATGAGTTTTTCAATGTTTATCACGTTTTCTGGTGACAGTCACACATAATATTTTTAGCAATTTCGCCSTCGATGGTTTTGTAACCTGTCACCCAGTAGAAATCTCACATTCTTACTAACAAAATCTTTCTTTCGGCTTGCAATTATTTTAAAACTAATCTAAAACTATCTTAAATTCACCTGCCTTAAATTCCTGCCTATTTGTGGATTCCTTAAAAAAAAACAGCTCCGGCTTGGCGGCTGGAACTTTAAGGCAGGTGGGGCTCTCAGCCCTTGTTTTCAAAACTATTCTTAACCTCTTGCATTATCAAGTCATTCGTTATCATGCTGAAAAACTCTTCTTTAAWGGTGTAGACACCGCTTACGCGATTATAGCCGAGTTAACAACCTTTCTTCTTTTAGCAATTTGGCGCCAATTCGAGATACCAAGTTCAGCCAAGTCCTCTTCCACCTAACCTCTTCAACAGACTGGAGGTCTTACCTTTCCTCTGCTTCTCCCGGCAAGTTTCTCTTTCGAGGCTGTTTTTAACTCTTCATTGTGGGCGTTTTAAACGTGGCGGGTCTCAAACCCAGCGCACAACCTTTAGGAGGGATGATTAGTCTTCTCACCTTAGYTCGCTTTCAAACGGATGTTCTTTGGATACCCATAGTATACTTGGTCYAAGACCGGAAATCGTGAGCTGCTTGTGCAGCAGTAAAATAATCCTATCGGCCCACTTCCAAGTAAATGGCAATCAGAAGCAAACTTTCCTCACTTACGTGAACTTCTACACATGACTCCATCCTCTATCTTCAAGCTTGCATCTTTTTATTCGTCTTTATAAGTATACATATTTTATATAATATAATAAAATAATAATCTGAAGACAATGGTATATTCTCAGCCGAGAATGGATGTGGGCTTTAATACAAATGAGGCTTCACAGCCGCTGTTTTCCAAATAGTTCTTAACTTGCCATACATCATCAGGCCGTGATGCTGGATTATGACTTCCTCGTGTCTAGAGTAAATCTCGAACATTTTTCGGCAGTCACTCCCTTTAATGTAACAGATAGCTTTCCTCATTATTGATTTGATTAGGTTTAAGAAGCTCAAATTATATTTTAAAATGGATGCATTAGTGGCACTGAAAGATTTTACGAGTTTTTTTTAGTTTGGCCACCCGCTCAGGTGGTTTTTCGTGTTCCAAACCAAAATCAGCAGTTTTAAATCGTGATCAGGCTTTTGAAATGGAAAGCAAGTATCTTAAAGAATACGTTATGTTATGTTTATATAAAGACGGGGGTAGGATAATTGATAATCGTGCGAGATTTTTGTTATAAGACACTCGAAACCACTTAGAAACTGTACAGCCATGGTTATAAATTATGTGTTAATATTTTAAATTTACATATTTATTAAATTTTCCTGTCTTACAGGCTGAAAACCCCAAACACCGTGGACCACGTCTCTGCGCTATGCGCATACAACAGAATGGGCAAAGCAATATACTGCTAGATAATATAGAATCTATGGAAGCAGTTACGCCGATTATTTATAAACGGCGTGAGCGTCTTTTGGATGAAGAACTAGATGACACTAAAGACATCATAACTTCCAACACAACAAATATTTCGAGCGCAGAAATAGCAGCAACGCAACAAGCAGAAGACACAAGCATCGGTTATACCATGGCTGCAGAAAAAGAAAAGTTGGCAGATGTCATTATCATACAAGCGGATCCATTAGAAAAGAATACCAGCACGCAGGGGCAACGTAACGAAATCGACGTACAATCTGAAATGACTGAAAATGAAGTGGATCCAAATAGTTGTGTGGTAACAAGTAATAGCCCATATGAACGGTTAGGTGGCGGAGGCGAGGGCGAAGGTAGAGAAATGTTTACAGCTGATGATGATGCAACTGGTGCAACAGCTACACTTATAGACCTAACTGAAGCACCCGTTACTGTAAGCGATTTAACAGCAGCACAAGCGGATCAATCCTATACGGCGCCAAATGAGTCTGCTCGCGTGCAGGAGAAGCGGAACTCGCTCACTTCTAAGTCAAATGTAACGCCGACGATCAGCGCATTGGATATGGCGCTTGCGCAGACTGCATTGGTAGCCACGGGAGCCACTCAAATGCGCAACGAACCAGTGAGAACTGTGAGTAGTGTTCAGCAAATGCATAAACCAAAGCATACAAGCATCTATCATTCATTGCAAAATGAGTCCAGCTCCAAAACCTCACACAATTCSAAGTCCTGCACACAGTCGAGCTCGATAAGTGATGCTATTGACATACAAGAGAGCATTATTTTACGGCGCCAACAGCTCAATCGTGTGGCCGAATGGGTGCAAAGTAATACGCAACAACTGGAGCAGCAACAACAGCAACAGCAGCAGCAACAACAACAACGTATACAGCAGCAACAACAAGCACTAAACTCACTGAACAATTGCGACTCCTCGGGTGGCACAGATCGRCAATCATCATTTTCAACACTAGATCCACTGGACTCGGTCTCCATGGAGAAACTATCAATGGATTCGGGCTATAARACCACACCACAACCGCACACAAATGGCTTTCATCAACCGYTAGATGACGCGAATAAGTCGACYGAAGACTCACTCTCACCGAAAACCGATACAAACTCTAGTCTTAACAACAACAACAACTACAAAAATAGCGMACTTCTCAATCACTACCCAACGGATTGCAGCAATCAACARATGACCATGCATGTCTATCCCACAAATACATATTTTCGACGYACCACACGTTCCGGYCTACCTGTGGCYTACACCACACCCGATCCGAATGCGTCCAACACGGAGACGTTCTTAATCAACTACAATAATAATAACAACAATAGCGCTTGCAGCACAACACCAACGCTACCCGATCAGCCCACTTGTGATATACTCAACTACAAATACTATCCCAGTGATACGGATAAGACACGCGCCGTAAGCGCCGAACTCCATACCACCACCAAGCACGTGGACATTGCTCAAATGGAGTACAATGTAAAGCAATTTCTGCTCAAGCAGAACGAATGGTCGATGCGCACCGGCACCACGCGTGGCGGCGGTCGAGCTGGCATCAACACGTCGGTATCCAACTTGAGCAGCGCCAACTCGCAGGTGACGCTTAGCAGCCAACGTACGCAGACCACAGCGAAGACATTGCGGCACTTGAAGCTGTTTAGTGGTGTYGGTGTGGGACCAGGTTTGGGTGCGCGCGTGCAGCCACCTTTGTTAAAGGATGCATCGGCTGCGACGGCGACGGCGGGGTCGTTGTGCAACCGCGAGGAACGAGAGCTTAAGGTGAAGGCGGCGGTGGCGTCGGCGAATGGCGTCGAAGGTGCGAAAGTGACAGCAGCGGTTGCAGCGAACGCCTTGCCACACAGGACTGAAACGAATTTATAAGAAAATTTAGGGTTTAAACTATTGTAATTGCAGCTTAAGCTTATATAAAATGTGCACACATACTACAAAACAAACAAGAGTACATACGCAAATTTACACAAATATCTATATGTAATTAACTAGTTTTGTATTAATCAGGATCAGTGCGAGGCTGAGGCATACAAGCAGGCGCATGAGCTTGCCAACGGAAGAAAGGAAGCGCTAAAATAATTAAGCTTAACTCTATAAACTCACCAAACCATTAAATTTAATAATACTTAACAAGTAACGGTTATATAAAGTCTGTATAGAAAAAAGTCTTACTTTAATGCCCACATGCATAAGGAATTACTATAGAATGATAAGGCAGAAAGTAGCGTCTATGTACATACACCACATGTGGGTAGCGCGTATATTAAGTATAAAAAGCGCTTTGAATACATATGACATACATTTGTATATTTGTATATGGGTCTTTCTATAGTCAAGCCAGTCTGAATTAATTAAAATTATTATTTTTTGATTGAATTGATGAAATTGTTTAAGCTGAAAATAGGCAAAAAAGTGGCAATTCAACTTAGGTGACATGGAGTATGATCAACTCTTTAGCAATCCTTTAACTTTTCGATACCATTTTCACTTCCTAAGGAGCATTCTCTTGAGTTTTCACGATTAAAATCATTTAGTTTKAACATTTCTTTCATTGGATTTAGAGACTATGATTAGGTAGATTGTGAGCTACACCCACTTTGCTAATAATTCATACTCAAATATTCATTACCAATTTGCCCAAAATGCCCTTTAATAACTTCAGTCTGTAAGCATCTCATACAAAGATCGTGCTTTGTTCTTTTCGGTGCTAACAAATATCGCACGGAAACTAGAAAGCCACTTATCACTTATCTGGAAGCGTTTTCGTACTGTCAAAAGCTTTTTATTTCAAATCGACAAAGAGGTAGTGTGTGCCGATCCTCTTTTCACTGGTCCTTACCAAGATTTGGCGCATGGTGAATATCTGGTCTGTTGTTGATTTTTCAGGCATAAAGCCACAGTGATAAAGTCCAAACAGTTTGTTGACGGTGAGCTTTAATCTTTCASGAAATACGCTCGATAGAAAACCGATTGACCGACAGAACTTCACATCTGCATAAAAAAACGTTAAACTGACTGAGGTACAGAATCGGAGTTCTCGCAGCAAAAAAAAATTTCTATATTCGCTAACTGAAGAAAAATAGTCCTAATTTTTGCTTACAATTTTGAAAGCTTAAATTAGTTGCTTTGTTTGCTGAATATTTAAATTTTTCAATCACTGGCTAATTGATAAGACAGGGGTATGGTGGAACCACCGGAACTAAAATCGTTTCACTCTATTATGTTCTTTCTAAACCATCCTGTGCTCTTGATGGAGTTAATCAATACCCAAAGTTTTATTTGTGAAACCTTCGAGACTTCCTCAAGRAACTATCGACCGATAGTGCGAAATCCTTTTCTTTGCATAGAAGATATTCTATAGTATCTTCTTCAACCGCTTGACAGCTTCTACAATATTAATGTTGTGATATTCTCAGCCTGATGTCATGCCCACCAATAAGGCAGTGATCTGTTAGTACTCCTACTAGAGTTTAAATGTCATTCCGTTACAATTTTAATAGCCGGRATGGGTGGTYCATATTCCATTTAYGACACGTTTACCTRTTAATTGAGCAAGTTAGATATTAACTCCACCGAAACCCAGCTAAATGCGGTMATTTTGCTTGTTTACATACCCATTGAGAAAGAAATGGGCCCAATTGCTGAACAAAATTTGGCTCGAAAACAACGGATCTTCTTTGAACTTTTCAAGAGCCAATAGAGCAACTTAATTTCGCTTGGAAGATACGCTTTCAATTTAAGATATCGTTGTAAAATATTCCTTACGTTAGTCCGAGTCGCTGCGAACGGCATCGGCCATCGAATAATCAATGCTGGGTCTCAAGATGGGTGATGATGTTTTGAATGGTACGCTGAGTAGACCGTTTATGTTGACTATAAGTTGAGCGAAGCGTGAGAAACACATTCTTTACAGAACGTGAAATTTCGTAATGAAGTTGAAGGATTTGTAAACGTTGTTCAGGCGTAAGTCTTGCCTTGACAAAATGCCAAACAATATTGAACAAAAATAACATAACATGTTGACACGATTCAGGCGTGATCTGTCTAAAACAGACTATTGAAAAAAGTAGCTTTAGTTTATCACCCATTATGACATGTTTATCAATTAAATATAGACAAGTAGCCAGAAACATATGTATTCCTCCTTTTTCGGAGTAAAATTGTAGGATGGTTCCGTCACTGGCTAGTTCATATGCTAAACAGTTATCAGGACGTTGGATGCACTAAGAGATTGAGGTGGCTAACCAGTGTGGCGCATGAAAAATTAACCGATTTTCGTAATTTTTTTTTAAGAGGAAGTACGCAAATGAACATTTCGAATGTTCTTGAACAAACTAAATTATATTTTCAGCAATGTATATTTTAAGGTTCTTTTTTTTTACAAAAATGTCGAAAAATAACCGATTATAGGCTGTCTTCGGAGGAGCTAAAAAAAAGTGCCCCAAGTGCTGGCATGATTCCGGCCGAATCAGTAGCTCTTTGAAAAATTACGTTTCGAGAAAAAMCAGATTTTTGAATGGAAAGACCCATATCATATATACAACCCATTACAAATCCCACATGCTTAAAATACATATATACGTTTAAATATAGGTGTGTATATGTAATTGATAGCTTCCGTCTTTTACCCAGCCCTGCCTAATAAGCCCTGCCCTTCCGTAAGCGTTAGGAAGCGCTGAAAATGTTACAATTCCATTTAATATTTATGAGTGTAATCGACTCAAAAATAAATACTACATATAATTAATACAAATAAGCCTAAATACATATATACAAATCGATATAGATGTCAATCGTAAAAAGGCAAACATTATAAATATAGCTATGAAAGTAACAAGAACAAAAATACAGCTAAATCGTCCAAAGAAAACTAAGATAACTTCAAAGATATACWTACATACATACTTAATTAAACTAAAAGTCATCTACATACATCAATATACATATACATACATACATTGTCATTGAGGTATCTGCTTTTGCAAAATACCTAAAAAAGCTTTCAGCCTTATCAAAACATCAAAGTTTTTTTTTATGGTTTYCGAATAGATTTTGCCTTATTGGTTTGAGCACGCTTGTGTCACAAATACAGAGTAACTGAACTTAATCTTATACTACTTTTCATGAAAGTTAAATTATGAGTGCTTATTTCAGGTAAACTAATATTCAATTAGCACCAACTTTTTTATGTCGTTCGAAAGTGTTCAAATATAAACGGTTACTTTTTCTAGTCTAACTTTATTGTTAATACATACAGTATATATGTAGATTATAGCCAACACTAATTCCAAAAAATAATGAYACATTTAAACAAGCCTAGTTCTACTCCCAGAGCTCGCAAGAATTAAATCATTAAAAACATGCATGCTTTCAGAAAAAAAGTTGATATTATATATTAGGTAGTCGAAAAAGTATTTTCGTATTTTGTCAATAGATGTCATTGTAGTAGTATATCTTCAGTGCTACCAATCACATTGTGTCATATATAGTGTTGGAAAGAAAATTTTAAGCTTTACCTAACCAAAAAATGAAATTCGGGGAAGTTGAAAAAAAGTTGCAGCTGTTCAAAAATGAGAGAACATAATGAATAATTCGCTATATTTTGAAATTTTTGTATAAAAAGGGAAAGAATGCCAGGCAGGCCATCAATGAAATTTGTAAAGTTTACGGAGACGATGCTGTAACAGTTCGTGTAGCACAACAATGGTTCGCTGGCTTCCCTTCTGGAAATTTCGATGTAAAAGATGCAGCTCGCTCTGGTCGACATATTGTTGAAGAAGTCGATGAAATTATGGAAAAAATTGACCAGGACCATCACATAAGCAGCCATGACGTCGCTGAGGAACTTAATATTCATCATCAGACGGTTTTGAACTATTTAAAAAATTACTGGCTACAAACAGAAGCTCGATTTTTGGGTACCACATTAACTGCCTTAGAAAAATTCAATGGATCGAATTAATATCTTCGATTATTTGCTGAAAGGCAATGAAATTGAACCATTTCTGAAGCGAATAGCAACAAGAGACGAAAAGTGGATCAAATACGACAATAATGTGCGAAAAAGATCATGGTTCAAGTGAGGTGAAGCTGAACAAATAGTCGCAAGGCCAGTATTGTTGCCGCGAAAGGTTATGCTGAATGTTTATTGGGATTGAAAAGGAATCATCCACTATGAGCTGCCGCAGCCTGATCGAACGATTGATTCCACATTTTACTGTCAACAACTGAGACCAAAATGGCAAAAAGTGGTCAACCAATGCTACTTATTTGCTTCATTAAAGTTAATTATATATGTATATATAAAAACAATGATTTTGAAGTTTGATTAGAAATACGAAAATACATTCTCGACTACCCGATATATACATATATGAATTTCATATTTGTTATGAGACGAAATGGCGAATCAATTGTAACCAAAGACCATTATATTGGACACATGGGAGTTAGGGGGATTTCGGACCGTTTTTAAAAAATATTTGAAAAAAAAAACCTTATTATGTCTAAAATATTAACTGATTATTTGACCTAAATTCAACCAGAGTGGTGAAAATCATTATATTACATCTACTACTGTGGGCAAAGCCGTTTTAATTTAAATTTTGCGCGAAAACCCATTCGTCGATACATTTGTTCTAAGATTGTCATTGACATTTGTGCCAAATTCCCCATCAAATTAATCATTAGTGGTCATCAGCATCAACTGATGATCAACACATTAATAAAATATAGAAATTGGTGTTTACGAATCGACGATTAACAGTCAGAGATCTTACTGGCTTTGTTGGAATATCGGAAGAATAAGTGAAAACCATTTTCAGAAATCATTTGAGCCTAAAAAATTGAAAGCACGATTGGTTCCAACATCACTCAATTTCTACGAAAAACAGCGTCGCGTTAACGTCTGTGAAACAGAGCTATCCGACTACTTACGACCCGGAAACGGACGATCAGTGGGCCGAATATTGTGGTACAAGGTCAAAAATCAAAGTTCTGTTGACAGATTTCTTCGATTTTCGAGTTTTGGTGCTCTCCGTATTCCTTCCGRCCGTCCAAACTGTTGACGATTTCAGTGCTATGCTTTGTTTTCACGATGGCATTTGTAAAAAGAGGCTGGAATTATGGGCTGACAACTCTTGCTTTTTGCACTGCATTAATTTGTGAGTTTTTTGTCAAATTTTCAACCGTGGGACATCGATTTCGAAGAATAAATTAAGAATTTRAAATTATGAACAAAGTCTTACCATTTTTAGCTCATAGTACTACAAGGTGCGTTTCAAAGTAAACAGGACTTTTGAATCTAGCGCCCCCTGGTGGCGCCATCTGTATKCCGACTGGTGCGTTAGAATCTGCTATCTTTGTCGATTGTCCAGTGAATTTCATAACATTTCATTGATTGGAAGTGAATTTATTGCATTTTAAGTGTCAGTATGTTTGTGTTATCGGTACGAAAATTACTTCGAACAAAGAGCCAACATTCAATTTTGTTTTAAAATTGGGAAAACTTTTATCGAAATAAGTGATTTCAACGTTTTCAAAGTGGTCGTGAGGATTTAAATGACGATCAACATGTGGGTCAATCAAAATCCGTGAAATTCCGTCGGAACTGTACGTGAATTCATCAAAAATCAGCCGAAATCTTCATTGAAATTCATAGAAATGGAATTGAATATCTCCAAAATATCGATTTATCGCATTTTCACCCATTATGCAGACGTAGAGGCCAYTCAAAAGGCTTGCACCGGCATATTGGCGGCCATGCCGGCCAACGAGCTAAAACTCGTTCCACATGCTTTTGGACCATGCAAAAAGGCTGTATTGAAGTAGAAGGAGACTATTTTAAATAAAATAAATTGATTTTACCGAAAAAACCATTTGTTCAGTTTTTGTTCTTTTTTTTTAAGTCCTGTTTACTTTGGAACGCAATTTATATTGTGTTTTAAAAAAGAAGATGGTTAAATTTATCAGCGAATTACCACAGCTACCATCTACCACATAAAATAATTTTCGTTAATTTTCCGAATATACTGGAGTAATGACACAAGTTGGCGCAGTAAGTCCGGACCTGCTCTTAGCCTATTTACTACCGATTTAATTACTTCCGGCTTTCTAAGGCGTTCTTAAGCCGTTTCTTTTGGTCAATATATGCATATGATTATATGATATGATTTTATAATATGATATGTTTTCATTAACAAAATGTGATAAAAGAATTTATATACATGGATCACCGCCACTTTATTGTTCTTCAGAAAGGCAATTGCTATTCGAACTTTTCGTGGTCGCGCAATGGAACGTCTGCTCCATGCTCATCAATTGGGGAATCGGGTTCACCATCTCCAGGTGTTATGCTTTCCGTGCTATACACCAGGCTGAAGAATTGTTCCCTCAGTAATTTCAGGATGCTCAGAGCATGAGTCATCAGACCACCTCTGGGGGTTCTACAAGAGTTTGCTGCAGTCTTGAAATCTTCTGTTACTCGCCGTATCTTAAAAAAAAACAAAAACCTACTCACATCATATTCTAAAGAGCAGTTAAATGACTAAATTTGTTACTCTTTTGTGAGAACTTAAAGAAAATATGAGGATAGTGTAATGGAACTGACTTTATGTTTACACAATATTGGCTTGCAAGCATTTGCGTGTCAAAACTCTTTAACTTTCCATTTCATGCTCTATATTTATCACTCTTATTAATAAATCAGGAAGGTATAAACAATTTCATATCCGCAGTACACATATGTACATAAATTGTGAAAATGGYGTAAAGCAATATCAACTCAAAAAAATAAAGCAAAAGCAACAGCCACAAACATATACAATCACAATCACACATATTCATGTTAGACGTATAAGTATAGGTTTGTATTGAATATAAACTCGCAACAGAGTCCGTATTTGTACTAGTAATAGTATTTGGTATTAATGGAATTTGCATTTACAAACAWTTTGGTGTGCGAAGAATAAATTAGAAATTACAAAATCGTAAAAAGATAACTGTGAAGTGCTTTAGGCGAAAGAACTCTAAGCAAACAAACGAAATGCGAGTATTGTACGTTTTCATTTCATTTTCATTTTCATAATAACGTAAGTATCTRTGTGCATGTTTAACTGTGTGTGGAAATCTATTGATGTAATACTCGTTTTGAAAACAGAAAAAATGTATTAATTGAAATGCAAGTAGCTACCTAAACCAGAAATGCTCAATTAGTAAACTTMTCCAACTTAGTTAGTAGACTGTAACTGTAAACACACACACACACACAAAATCTAGCTATGTATGTGTGTACGTTCATGCACATGTATACAAGTATCGGTAAAGGCTTTTCAGATGTACCTATCAAGTAAGCAGTAATTAGTTTACAACTACAACACATATGTAACAGCAACGCATACAACAAAAACAAAATCAAAAAAAAAAAAAAAAAGAAAAAAACGCTAACCTTAAAACTTAAAAGAAATAGCTTGCATTGCTCGAAATGTGCGTATTGAATCCTTCCTATTGTATACCTTGACTTAGTAGTTATAAACGTTTTTCTTATATACGTATACACACACACACACACAGCCACACACCCATAGACATACCAAATTAAATACTTAGCTGACATATGCCAAAGCCTGCAACTAAAAAGAAAATTGTTGTAGCATTTGCTCAAGAGAATGATATAATATTGTACTTGCATACATATTTACTTGCAATCGCCTCCTAAATACATATTTAGTATACTACATATATATGTATGTGAATGGTATAAATTATTACAACTGCATAAATATAGCAAGCGATATTTAATTGTAAAATGAAATCGGTGTTCAAATGAAGTAAGGCAATTAATTGATACCTCTCCCAATGTTTGTCTTTCGCGTTTGTTTCAGCACCTATTTGGTTTTCAACTTATACATAAGTAAATTTATATACATACGTTTAAACTTACATATACTCACATATACACTTGCAACTATTCTTACATGYATACCTACTTACATACATACATGAAAATCGTGGAATTCACCTGGCAACATATGTAAAGCAACACAAACAAATCATGTAACGGCTTCATTACTAAGAGTACTTGCATTAATGCACACATACATACATACATATGAGAACTCATTCATCACACGCATGTAGATTTATTTAGAATAAACTACATGTACCCTAAACGAGTCTAGCAAACGATTTTTATAAGAAAGACTAGTACTTCATTAAAAAAAATTATGAGATTATATATTTTTTCGATTTTTATAAGAAATTTAGTTCTTCGGAAAAAAATATGAGATAATTTTGTCTACAAAAATAAACTAATATTTTGTAGCRAATATACCAACTATATATACTATGGGCAGAGAACGTATAATACTATATACAGAGAACGTCTATCACAGTGAGAAGATCTGTCACTGTGTTGGTAAGCACGATAAAAAAAGTAGCCCAGTAAGAATTTTTAATTAAAATTGAGCAAAAAAAAATATATATAACATATTTTTTCTTTTTTCGTACTTTTTCATCTAAATAATTAATAGTATAATCAAAATTAACAAAATGTGTTTTCAGGATATATTTCCTATTATCTTTTAACGACTTGGAACATAAAAGG
>NW_017534886.1:229168-293203 GCF_001853355.1 Bactrocera latifrons
ATGTATCAATTAATTTTTACAACTGCACAGTTCTTAAGCTCACGTATTAGTGTATGTCAAAAATCGTAATAGAAACAAGAAAAAACGTTAACTTCGATTGCACTCTTCACAAATAAAAAAGTCTCTTATATAAATTCAGTTTGTATGACAGCTATAAAATATTTTGGTTCGGTCTAGAAAATTTCTCCACCTTTTACAGTGTTGTATTGAAGAATAATACCAGTTAAATATCGTGAAAATATCTCGTCCAAAAAAAGTTTTCTATAAAAAAAGTTTATTTTTATCGTTCAGTTTGTATTCCAGCTATATGATATATATATACAACAGCTTCTTGGAGAGAAAAGTCGTGGGCAGAAATTTCAGATCAATATCTCAAATCGTGAGGGTTCACTCACATATTTACAGACAGTCACGGCTAAATAAACTCAGTTCGTCGCTCTGATAATGGTGATCCATTTCGAGATTCCCTACTCTTTTAAAGAAAAAACACAAAAACTTGAATCCGATTTTCGATGCCTCGTTCGAGATCACGAGCTTCAATTTCAAGCATCAAATACTCGGTTGTCATGACACGACATTGGTCGCCTTTGACGGTTATATTCTCACCTACATCATTTTTAAGGAAATATGAATTGATAAATCCACCGGCCTACAAACCACGCCAAACCGCTTCTTTTTTCTGGATAAAATTGTGGTCTTTAATCCCTTTAGGTTGCTATTCGTCCCAAATGAGACAATTTTGCTTGTTTACATACCCATTGAGCCAAAAATGAGAGGCTCACTGAATAAAATTTGGCTCGAAAACTCTAGACATTTTTGGCTCTTTTGGCTGTTTTTAAAAGTATTTGGTAATTAACTGAAAATACCGCTCATTTTTCGTTTCCTTCGAAATTCGTTGAAAACTGTACTAGTTGGAAGTTTTATAAACAAATGTTTTAGAAGTTTTACTATACATTTTTTATAAAAAAAAATCGCTAAATTCTTCTTAGTTCTTAATTCTTAAATTAAATAAAGTTTATTATACTCATTCAACATTTATAAATATAGTATAMGACATAAAAATACATATGTCTATCGATATGGTCAATGGCTTCCTTCTGAAATCTACTTATATTTGAAACATTTATCAAATATTTTAAAAAGCATTATATACAATTAAAGCAAATTATTTGGCATGCTTCTGTAACTATTTACCATGCATTTTTCTTATATTTTGCTAGCAACAAAGTCCAATTCTGTCTATATATGTATAGTATACATATGCGTCTTATTTTATATACAAAGTCATAACTTATACAGCAAGGTAATATAGCAACATACATATATATTTACATTATCCATTATCTACATATACAGTATATACGAATATATACATACATACATATAAAAGTTCATGCTGTCATACATATGCCTACTAAATATATTACACTGTACTATTGTAAAATAAACTTAGGCAAATATTTTAGATTTCAAAGATTTATGAGTTGGCATTTTTCAAATGTAACTGATTTCATTTTGGTTTGTATGTTTATATTGCAAATCTGAACTCTACCTGCTCTAAACCACCTTAACGTATAAGTGATTGAATAAAAATAAAATATATATGAGAATAATTACAACAATTTAATAAAGTATGAAAAATGTATACAAAAATTTCGACTTTTTCTTTAATAATAAGGGTCTGATCTTAAGTGTGGGATGAATGCGTATTTTAAGTCATATATTTTTSATATTTTTTTCTTTTCARAACAAAAATAAATATTTTCCAATTCAGTTCGTTTCGTCATCCTGTATGAGTCATATTGAAATTTCCACGGTGCTTACATAATTTAGAAATGGTCGTTAGACTTCAAATAACGGCCCAAAAGCCAGGTCGTCCAGAAGATAGTAATCGTGCTGGGCAGAAAAAGTCCGTGAAATTATCGCTAAAATTATGGTAAATATTCGGCCTACTGAGCATACTATTCGCAACACTAGCATCTATTTTGAGATCCAGCATTTATTTTTACATAATATTCGACCGAATAGAAGACCGCAGTGAAGAAACTCAGCAACTTGGGCTGACGTATGGAACAACTTAAATTGAAAGTTCCAAGAAGATACGATGTTTTCAAGCTAATTTTTGTTCAGCGATCAGGCCCATTTCTGGCTCAATGGGTATGTATACAAGCAAAATTGCTACAATTGGAACGAAGAGCAACTTGAAAAGATTCAAAAGCTGTTATTCTATCCAGAAAAAAAAACGATATGGTGGGGTTTGTGGGCCGGTGCAATCATCGGTCTATATTTCTTCAACAATGATGCCGGTGAGAGCGTAACCGTCAATGGCGACCATTATCTCACCATGATAACCGGCCTTTTTGATGCTGGAAATTGAAACTCGTGATCTCGCCGCAATTTGGTTTCAATAAGACGTTGCCACTTCCCACACACCGCATCAATCAATGGATTTATTGGGAGAACACTTTGGGGAGCAGATAATTTCATGTTTCGGACTGGTCAATTGGACACCAAGATATGCATGTGAAGTCTAAAGGTATGCGCACAATTCCGCTTCGATTCAGGCCTTGTAGCAAAGCATCACGTCTGTCACCAGTTGGCACGAGTCATCGAAAACTGCACTCAACAGATGTACCATCTGCCACGGGGCCACGGTGAACATTTGAAAGATAATGCAAAGCAAAAAATAAATACCAAGAATGTTCTTTCGAATGATAGTAAACATTCTCCATTAGATTTGAAGTTCTGTGTTTTTCCATTAAAAGTATATCCCAGTTAATATAGCATATAATATATCCATTATAATATTATGCCAAATTTTAAATCGGTAAACGAATTAACATACCTATAGTTTTCCGGCTGTTGGTCAAAATGTGTGATATTTTAATGAAGTTTACTAATGGAATGCTTTTGCGATGGACATGCATGAAAATGGTATACACATCGATGTGAACCTAATATCCCTAATACCATAATGATTTCCGATTTCTCCGAAATTTGCACTTTTTTACTTATTTACTTATKTAGATTAGCTTTGGTTTTTTGGCAGCAGAAAAAAATTTAATTCCCCCCGTGCTTCTCTTGCCAACTCTATAACTAAAGTTATAAACTCATCTAAAGCGTGATCTTGTTTTAGGTAGATTTTCCTTCTCTTTGGGTCAGTTTCTACCTTCAATTAATAAGTTAAATAAGAAAGCTGTACCCATCTACGGACCAAACTTACTAGTATGCATAAGTAAAACGTTTTGAACTTTTCTTTTTGGTTTTTTTAGTAAATAAAAAGTTTATATAATTATTAATTAGTTTTATTTTATTTTTTATTAAAATTACAATCATGAATGAAATAAATAGAATTTAATGAGCTTATAATGATATCGCGCATAAAACTAAGTTTATAAATTAAAATAAAGATTTTATGGAAAAATGTTTTTGTCGAATGAAGCTTTATAAGTGACTCAATAATCACTGTTGCACTAGGAATTATGGAATGGCAAAGCGGAAACTATCGACTTTGAGGGCTTATACACGTAGTACTTAATAATAAGTGCATTTTTTCGATCTATGCTGCTTTCTCGGCCTTTTCAACACTCTTGCGTCCTTGCTGACTTGCGTCGTCTTCGACAACGATCAACTGATCCGCATTGTTATCCTCTAGAGAATCAATGCCAACTTCGGCGCTGCTGCGCACTTCATTGTCGGCTTGATCAACCTCGCCACCTTCCTCTCCAGGCAGCTGTTCTGGCTCTGCCACTGCATGTGTCAGCTCATCGGTTTTCACTTCGTCAACTTTGTTGTCCACTTGTACCGGGTCTGCAGCTATAATAGAGCCAGCTGGAGCGGGTGCAACAGCCACAACGGTGCCACTTGTAGCAGCAGCTTGTGGACGATTACCGCCCTGTAAAAAGCTGATAATACCTTGGAAAGGTCCTTGTTGGGCGGGACTGATAGTAGTACCGGCGGCTGCAGCTGCACCAGCTGGTTGATTGCCACCGACGAAATTGCTAATCAGCGACTGTATGGGACCAAGAGGACGTTGTGTGGTTGCATCGGCTGTGCTTAGCTGAACTTGTTGCGGTTGGCCACTCAAACTCGATAGTGTGTTTTGAAATTGTGTACCCAAATTATTGGCGAACTGTTGAACGCCCTGGAAAGCTTGTGAGGTGGCATTTGCAACGCTCTGTGCGGCATTCTGGACCTGAGTTATAGCGTTTTGTGGATTCAGAAAGCCGGGTAATGTGGGTGCAGGTGTGGCAGGTTGATCAGCAGCCACTTGTACGCCCGGCGTAGCCAACTGCTGTTGTTGTTGTTGTTGACCGGATAGTTGTCCGAAAAACTGACCAAGTGGCGAATTTTGTATTAGTTGTTGGACAAAGTTCGGTTGGGTGGTGGTTTGGGTGGGCGTAGCCTGTGTGGCGCCAGCAACAGCTGCCACTTGACGCAGTTGGTCGACAGAGGCAGGCGCAGGATCATCGGCAATGACAGCAGCAACCACAATGGGTTCGTTGGAAATAAGCTGTTCCACAGCAACTGCATTCTGAGACTCAGCAGGTGAACTGTCGATGACCAATGATTCGGACTTCAACTGATTGTTGCTGTTTACTCCATCGGCGGTATTTAGCTCCGTGGCAGGAGCCTCAGGTGCATTGAAATATGCGGCAGCGGCTTCAAAGGCTTCAGCCGGTACACCATCCTTCAGCTCCGTATTGATTTCCTGCGCTTGCTCCAGTAATTGCTGCGGATCCTTGGCCTCCTGTATTGGCGCTGGCTGCTCAGCAATGGACGCAGCCTGCAAAAGCTCACGATTCTCATTCAATATCGCCTGTTTYATTTCCTGTTCAATGATTTGCTCATCCTCTTGTTGTTCGCTTTTAAGCAATGCATTAGCGGTTTGCACATTAGCTGCGCTTTCAATGGGCTCTGCGATTTTCTCAGCGATGACTTCGGTTACGGGAGCTGCGTTATTTTCTACGCTGGTTTTCGATTGTGCACCTTCGCTAGCCTGAATTTGTTCTGTGTTGGTTGGTTGTGTGTTCGTCTGCGCGTTTCCCAACTGCTGACCATCTTGTATAATCTGCACCGGTATCAGATTCTGGTCAGCGGGTGCTGCAATTATATTTGCATTGCGATTTTGCCTATGCACCAGCCCAGCTTGCACRCTGGCTACGARKAACAGCAAGACAATGGGCGTCAAGCCGAGCTTTGTTAAACGCATTTTCACTTGTCGCAATTTACCACTCGTTGAAAGGTGTTAATCAGTTGGTATTTGGTCTCAACAATCACCTTGAATGCAARTCCAATATCTGTGGTTAAGTGTACGCTTTAATTAGCAAGTTCAAGTTTCCACACATAAATACAGCCAGGCAAACAATTTCACTCTTAACCAAAACGCGCCTACACCCAAAACTACCAAATGGAGCGAACKAAGGCGAGATCCAAATAAATTGAATTAAGATCGAAGCGTCAAATGTTGGTTCACTTTCAGCGCACGGCCGAAACTGTCTGATTTTCTGCTTCCGCGGCGCTTTTATACTCGACACATCGCTTGTACGACGGCATGGCACGCAGACGCAGTTCCCGCGACGCAACGTCAATGACAACAGCAACGCCCCGTTGCGGCTCTGGCGCTCTCACATGCTGATGTCGTAGCCAAGCCAATGGCGAGAGCCAATGCAGCGCCAAAGCTGTAGCCCAAACGTCTTTGCCGGCAACTGATTACTTAGCCACTTATGTATGTGGTCGGCTTATGACGACGTTAGTTACCTGAATTGCTACGGATAGTACAAGTATTTTTGTGCATTCGATGGCATWGCAGACTTTGCCATCCAAGGAAGTTGCATCGCGTGAGAGGAAGCATTTAGGTATTGTGCGAAAAACACAAGCACAGCATTGATCGTTACATCTCCGTTGATGGCATACAGCAATGATACTTTAATTTTGATTGTTTCCAAATAATTTCGAACTTGCAGAGAACATCACCAAAGAATATTATGGCAAATCTTTAAGCGCTAAGTATGTATATACTAACGGGCTCATTTATATTCAGTTTATATTATTTAATAAGAGAAAATGATGCCTGTGTACTAAATTCCATTTTACGATTATTTATATTAAAATGTCAATTGATGAAAGTTTGGTGCTATCCACTAGCACTTAATATGATATTTATATTCTTTCGGAATCAATACTAAAACTCAGGTCGATGCTAACAGTAATTCGCTGATTTCGCAGAAATGTTCTGTTTTACGCTAACCTTAATTATATCAATACATAGTTATTGCTTATGAAAAATAAAAGCAAGAAAAAAAAAACAATTATTTGACACCCTGATTGTGTCATGGTCTGTAACCAATTTGGATATTGTCAACAGATGGTCTGGAAATTTCAATTAGAATAGATCCAGCACGCAGTGARGAAAATGTAGCAGCCGTATCTGAAARTGTACACAAAGACCGTGGAGAGTTAATTCRGCGCCGTTCGCAGAAACTCGGACTGACGTATAGAATGACTTTCCTCATTTTACGCCAATATCTTAAATTGGAAGATTACAAAATACAGGTTGACTAAGAACTGAAACCAGTCGACCTTTCCAAGCGACATTGCTCCGCTCTGTGGGCTCTTGAAAAGTTCCCAGAAGATCCGATGTTTCGAGCCACATTTTGTTTAGCGGTGAGTCCCATTTCGAACTCAAGGGTGTGTATGCGATTTTGCCGCATTTGGGACGAAGAGCAATCTGAAGAGATTCAAGGGATGCCATTTTATCCAGCAAAAGCAATGGTTTGGTGTGGTTTGTGAGCCGGTGGAATCATCGGTCCATATTTGTTCAAAAATGGTCGCCCCATGTTAACCGACAATTTGATGCTTGAAATTGACGTTCGTGATCTCGGCGATAAWTAAATTCAACAAGACGGCGCCCTTCCCACATATCGCATCCATCAATGGATTTATTGAGAGAACACTTTGGTTTTGGGCTAGTTGATTGACCACCAAGGTTTTGTGATATCAATCCGTTAGACTTTTCTTTGGGGGCATGTATGTCTAAARCCTATCCTTACAATCCCGCTTCGATTCAAGCCTTGGAGCAATGTCTGTCTATCGCCAGATACAAGTGGAAATGCACGAACGAGTCATCGAAAATTGAACTCAATGGATGAAGCATTGGAGACATAGCCGTGTCCAACATTTGAAAGGGATAACCTTAAAAAAAATTTGCTAAAGAATATTCTTTGGAATGATAATAAACATTTCCCATTAAATTTGGATATTCTGTGTTTTTTTCTTAAAAAAATTAGGGAACCTTGAAATTATATCGGCATTTCTGCAATGAAGACTACTTTTTTATTTAAAAAGCTACATATATAATTGTGTTTTTCAAYTGGTTCACTGTCTAGCATCGAGTTATTTTTTAATTAGAATTGTTTGGGTGCTTGCCTACAGCGATATTACATTAAACTATGAGAGTAGGATAGGTACTTAAATCTTAGTCCCTGCAGAGTAAGTACAGGTAGAAGCCTCTTTGGCTTCTTGTGGTTCGTTACTGTACTGTTGGGTCTCAGACCAGCTCATCATGCGTTGGTCAACTACCAGCAGCTGTTACTATCAAGAAATTTCGAGGAAACATTTCGCTCTCAGGAAGGTCAACCATTCAATAGATGTAGGAGTACTCGCTAAGATTGAACATCTTACCGGATGTTAGTCATCCATGTGAATCAGCCGTTTGGAAGTAGGTGAAATAGTGCAATCTCAACACTTCCTCCTCGAATGTTCTAATTTTGTCAGATCAAGGCAAAAATACTTTAGATTTCATACGTTTAGACATCCATGTGAAAAAGTGGAAATATRAATAAAACACCTAAGCAGATATGTGATTGGTTTAGAGCGTTTTACCGATAAGTGATAGCTAACTACAGTAGTTTTCGGCCTGGCTTCACAAATGACAGTCCAAGTGTGATTATCCGCAATGCTGAGAGATCCGCCATCTTCACTGCTCACTGATTCACTGCTATTTTACTGAAATATATACTAGTTCGGCATTTAGACTATCTTCGAACAAAGAAATGTTTGTGTGTGAAATGCTAAAAGGCAACACAACAGTCGTATGTAAGTGATTAATTGTTTTATTATGACGGTCGCCTTTAAMAAGTAAAGGAAAATATTCATCAAATAACTAAGGTTCAATTATAGGTGCTGTAACCATAACCATATAAAGCAGCTGATCGAGTCAACTTTACAACTCAGCAACTCTGTTGTGGTGCCATTCCAAAACGCCATGGCCAAAACCATAACCACACCTATAAATTCAATTTTTTTGTTATAGGTATGGCATTATGGTAGATGACCTTTAATTGAATTTTAAAGAAGGAGTCTCAAATATAATTCCGATGCCTCAGAGAAGCAAATTATTTCATCTTTTTCACAACATTAACACAACTCGTGCACGGTAATTTGTCTGTCTTGAACCCAATCATATTTGCAATTTCTTAAAAACCTAAAGCAAACCTAAGCAACTGGTACATAATGGATTTAATCATGAAAAAWTTTTATTTCTAACAAAAAGGTCCTTCATTCGGAAACTCATAAACACGTAATCGCCTTAAAGCTTTAATTTCTCTTTTTTAACAGTTAAGATCGACACTAAAAGCAGCAATTTTGTGAAATTTTTGGAAATTATTTCGAACGACTAAACTATATTTAATTTGCTTATACATATCAAWTCCTTTTGGAATTGAAAACACTGAACGATCTTATGAAAGAAATGTTTCATTTTGTTGGATTACAAGTCTGTATCTACTCCAAATTAGAAAAAAATTTGACTAAGAAGAGGAATACTGTTTGACATTTTTGCTTTTTCAATTATCGAAAACGCCTTTGGAAGTGAATGTCTTGTACTCATACATATCTTCGTTGGTAAACCACAATCTAAGAATCTAATCAATCTAAGAATGTGAGTTTAAAAAATCCCTTCTTCATTTATGTAAATATACCTACCTAMAACCGTTTCTAGATACACTGACCCATTTCTCTACAATAATGTATGCTTCAACATTCAACTTTCAATTTTCTATTACGTTTGCCCTCCTGCACCGCTGCATTGTGCAGGTGTTTCTACGCCAATGCCACCAATGTCACTAATTTTACAAAGCCACACAACTAGCCGTTTTCAGGCTTCAGGTTTTCAGCCAGTACTTGAGGCAATTATAAGTGCGTACATACATACATACAAATATGCATATACATAGGGTGTATATTAGCACATTTAACCAACCGCTGCATGTCACCATGTGCATATCGGACAACACATATTCGTTTCAACTGTATATTTGCACGACATAAGAGCTGTCTCTTATACACATCTAGATGTGTATAAGAGACAGTACATAGGGTGTATATTAGCACATTTAACCAACCGCTGCATGTCACCATGTGCATATCGGACAACACATATTCGTTTCAACTGTATATTTGCACGACATAAGAGAGTTCGAGAGTTCTATCTGTTAATTGGGGTCATTCGTGTTTACTTTCATTAGTGGCTGAGGTGATGCGAACGTTTATGGAGTTTATGCTGCTGCAGCTGGTATGTGCATTTGCATCTCGGCTCTTCGGTCTTCGTTCGGTTTACGGCGATTGCTTTAATGCCAGCGCCGCTTTGTGAGCTTTGTTTCATTTACGACTGCATGCATYCGTTCATATGTTTKCATGTTTGTACGTGTCACTTGTACGGCCGTTAAATGGTTCAAGTATAATGAAAGGAAAGTAAGCTCGTTTGCATTATGGACCGGCATATCGCCGGCAGAGTAAAAGTGTAGAAAATTACTGCAGCCGACGTAGAAAATCACCAAGCGTATGCAAATCGCCTGATATGACAYACAACAAATGAGCGAGACTTTCAAAAGGACCGACCTGACCAAATGACCATCCACCCGGGCGGCTAATAGGCTGCAAAGCTTTTAGTGATACACCAACCGCTTCGGTGCATTCTTAATTATGTGAATCGAAACCAAGATTTAAGCCTAAACTTGCATATTAATGCATATCGCATATCGAATGGAATAAACAAAYAATAAAGTAGGGGGAAATCTAAAACCGTAACAAATTTACATACAAACAGTTTTCACATAAATTATTTTCTTATAATATGTAATTAAGAAATTTACATATTTATTTATAAATCTAACTAATCAGATGTTTAATCAATATTAAAATGAGCRTTTCTTATTTAATTATATATGTACGTATACAAGTTAACCGAGTTTAAGCCTTGAAGTTTTTGTTAAAATATTTATTACTTCAATGTTATCAGAAATGTAAATATTAAGGTTTACTGTTATATGTTTAATTACCATTAACTAACTAGTATAATGTAATATAAAAATTCTCTTCGCAAACACTTTACAGAACGAACCGTGCATGAAAATGCATACATATTGTTCCCGGTGATCCGTTTATAGGTTGCCTACTTWWWMWAARAAAAAAMACAGAATYTTTAAGTTCAGGGGAGAATGTTTACAATCATTCGAAATAACATTTTTTGRAATTTATTTGTTGAAGATTATCTCTTTCAAATGTTGGCCGCGACTACGTCTCAGATAGTCCATCTGTTGAGTCCAATTTTCGATGACTCATTCGAGCATTACGACTGGTAATTAGCGAATAACAGGTGCGATGTTTTTCTCCAAGGACGAAATCGAAGCCGGATTGTTKACATAGACTTTAGACTTTACTTATCTCAGAGCAAACAGTCTAACGGTATGATATCACACAATCTTGGTAGCCAATCGACAAAACGTGAAATTATCTGCTTACCGAAGAGTGTTCTCAGTAAATCCATTTAGTGATGCAATGTATGGGAAGTGGCGTCGTCTTGTTGAAACCAAATGTCGCTGAGATCACAAGCTACAATTTCAGGCATCAAAAAGCCGGTTATCATGGTGACGGTTACATTCTCRCCGGCATTATTTTGGAAGAAATATTGACCAATGATGCCACCGGCCCACAAACCACAATAAACCATTGTTTTTTCCTTAAGAAATTGCAGCTCTTGAATCGACTCTCCACKGTCTTCGTATACACATAGCAGCTACGGCTACTATAATCTAATATTATCCAATAATGAATGCTGGGTCTCAATATGGGTGATGGTGTTGCGAGTATGATACTTTGGAAAGAGCTTTACGAAGGGGTTAACACCAGTAAGACGGAACTGATGCTATTCATAAATAAAAGCAAAATAACTCAATTTCATCTCCCCTCAGTCGATCTTACTACCATTTCCCTGAGCCCCTCATCAACAAATCCAGATATCGAGATCGATATAAAACTTTGCTGGAAAATTAGTATTGAGAAAGAACAAAGGCCTTAAATTGAACATAGTCACGCGGATGTTGGTCATTAGACCAACTCTTTCATATGATTTAGAGATAGATGAATAAAGGAGAAAGGTGGTTGAAATGGAAACCGTTACGGGCCTGGCGATGTTCTGAACCAGTTCATAACAATTCTAATTAAATAGTTACTTTCAGGTGAGAGTACCCGTGAGTAGAAACGAAGTTTAGAAGGCGAGAAAGATATCGTCTCAATCTGTACAGACGGATCTAAAATGGAACGCGAGGTAGGAAAAAGGTATATTCCGAGGATTTTGATATCTCTCTCTCTCTCTATACATCTACCAAACACTGATGGCATTTTCCAAGCGGAACTATAAAAAATAGACGAGTTGGCTAAGTCAGGAGCTACATAATCTAGACGAATGCGAGGCAGAGAAAATACCCTGCCCGCTAGGAACGAATACCAAAATATGAAAAGAAAAGAAGCATAACCTAATTAAATAGGTCCCGGTAAAGAATAGAAAGAGTAGGAAAACATTTCTACACTTCTTTTGTGAGTGCCCAGTTCTATCACATACCCGACTTAGAACTAAATCTGAAATTTGAGTGCATCCAACGGGAAATGATTTGCTAGTTCCCCACAGCAAAGTTGAATTAAAGTTACTTAATAAAAACAGTGTGAAAGATTAAAGCCCACCGTCAACAAACTGATTGGACCTCTGTCTTTAGGCCTGGAAAATCAACAACTGACCAGATAATCAATATGCGCCAAACCTTGGAACAGAATAGTGAAAAGAGGTTCGATACAAACCATCTCTTCATTGATTTCATTTCAATGAATTTGGCCTTCTTCAGACTGCATAAAGAAGCGAAGCAAATGGGTCTGGCTTGAACAAGGGCAAGACGAAATATCTCCTGTCATCAAACGAACCTGCTATATGGTGCAGAGGCTTGGACGATGACAACAACTGATGAGTCGACGCTACCAGTTTTCGAGAGAAAGGTTCTGCGAAAGATTTATGGGCGAGTATTGCATTCGATAGAATGGTGAACTGTATGAGATATACGACGCTAGGTCATTTCATCCGAATAGACGAAAACACTCCAGCTCTAAAAGTATTCGACGCAGTATCCACCGGGGGAAGCAGAGGAAGTAGAAGATCTCCACTTAATTCAATTTAAATCAGGAAATGACAGGTAATTCATCAGCGTCAACTGTCATATTAATTCATCAATTTGCTACACGACACAAGCTCATCAACGACGCTTTCACACATATTTACGTTGTGCATTCTTGTTGCTATTTTTATTTATCCAACACTAATAGCATACAGTTTTATTTTAAGCGAATGCATTTGTCCAAAATGGAATAGGCGAAGTAGCGTAACAAAATAAACAGCAAAGTGAGCAGCCTTAATGCAACACTCACCATAGTTGCAACATCCAGCCTGCCATCTATGGCGATTGCCTTTGTATTTGTACACTGTTCGGTTGTTGCGTTGAACACCATCGCTCCACCGTGAACTTGACATTGCAACGCATTGTGTTGCAAGCAAACTTGGCTCAAATTGTATGCCGGCCGGCAAATTTCGCCACAGCATTTGCTGAACGTATAAAACAACTTTTTGCTGCATACATTTTTTTATAAATAAAATGCACAAGTACGAGTATATAATGTTATATGTGTATGTGTATGTATAAGTGACTATGTTGCAAGCCTTGTACAACCGCTTTTGATTTCCCACTAGCGGCGGCATTGGCGGTTTCTGTTTCGTCTGTTTCGTCTGGTGCTGTTGGGTTACTAGCGATTGCAGCATCATTTGATTTCATTTGCTTCTGCAGCGCCCGTCTGTCCGTTCACTTACTATTTGCCTCGTTAAGGCAGAATTTGTGCAACAAGTTATTCTTGTTTACAAATGGCAATGTGGCAATGTGTATGGGTGTGTCCTTTTTGATTGAGAGTCATGCGTGTAAGAGTGCTTCCTTTTGGCCACTTCTGAAAAGTGCTTTCTGTTTGATTTCCTTTGGACGCCGATTTTGTCTGCTGGTTTCTTGAGATCATGCGAACAAACACATACAAACATACATATGTGTGTTTGTGTTCACCTCAGCGAAATCCGGTCTGACCGCTCATAAGGTTGACCGCTGGAAGCCAAAGCAAATATGGGTGCGTGTGAAGTGATAAAATATTACTCGGTGGGGACATTGACCTTTTCGCAAAAATTTTCAATTCGTTAAGTTCGTTTGAAACTGGATAATTAATGGCGAGTACAGAAGCAAATAATCGACAAATGATGTTTCCATTTATAAGCAAAATCCTAGTACTAGGAAGAGTATTATTATTAATATATTTGATACGACATCATTGTTCCCCTCAAAACGTTTTTATGTGGCATATCGTAGATAGCTCAAGTTGTTTATGGATTCTCAGGAAGAATGATAAAGACTACATTGCAACACATCCGTCATGTACAAACTATTTAGTTCGAAACCTTGCGACCAACGAAGAGTGTTTATGATTAGACACTGCCAAACCAGTAAATATAGTTCGAGTTTCAATTTCAGCCATTAAATAATCTATTGATGGTTACGTCTTATCGGCATCATTTATGAAGAAATTTAGACCGACGATTCCACCGGTCCACAAACCACACCGAACCGTTGTTTTTTCGAATCAAATTACAGCTCTTGAATCTCTGTACTGGGAATGACTTAACTTTCTGCTATTGCATAACTCTTGTAAAAATCTTTTTGAAACTTATTTTGTAAAAAGTGTCTCACTGTTTTTTGGTATCTTTTTGGTTTGCTCTATTTAGATAAAATATGTGATGACATACCTATCAATTTTCATTCATTTATAACGTTGAGAATGGTGTCTAATAACATCTTTCACTACACCAATTACACCTACCTATTAATGATAGACTACAAGATAACACTTTTATCAGTTCAACTCATTTATAGAAGTAGAGATATCTTTTTTTGACGAAATCATACTAAAATTACTCATCTGCGAATGAAAAGCAATTTGTGTACTTTTGTTGAGTGACATTACCACAAATATTTCAGTTTCGAAATAAAAAGTTATGGGTTAATTTTACTAGGTGGTAGAGTTTTTTAGCTCTATGCAATGCAAAGGAATTTTTAAAACTTTCAAGAACGCAATAATTGACCGAATTAAATCGGTCGAGACAGAAATTCTCGGAAAAAAAGAGTAAAGAATCCAGATTTTGAAGTGACGCGCTACTTTCTGGCGTCATAAAATCTCATTTCTCATTAAATTTTAGGTTTCTGAAGTTTCTTGATATTAAAGACCTCTGCTCTAACGAACGCTGCATTTTCGGCTTGCACTACTCACAGAAACAAGTCGCGCGAAAATATTTGCCCTGATTCTCCAGGTACTCGGAGACAACTGACTAGCCGCTCGTTCGTTAGCTAGGAATGCCCTCTACCGAATACAGTCGGTGCGCGCACCCTCCTAAGTACAGTCGCGGCGCAAGAAAATTAGTCATAGTGCTTTTCGGACAAACCCTATAATTGTAATCCCTTCACCTTTTCATCAAATATTGAATGCATAAATATTTCGCAACATTCATTAAAATGCATATTTAAAAGAAAAAAATATTGCGAAAGTGCTCAAACATAGACTCTACGAAAGAAATTGCAAATTGTGAATTTACTTTTTTCCGCAAAAACTTTTGTTTTTGCAATTACATCATTTTTAAGTATTATTTAAAAAGCAGTTTATATGTAAATGAGGTTAAGGTCACCAATGTTATACCATTAGCGTATTATTGTTTTGTTGTAGGTGGACTTTGAATATCTCAAATTTCCACTTGAGTATTCACCTTCTTCCGCTGTCATCCACCTGTGGGAGTATGCAAACCTATTTACTTTGCAAACAATATTTAGCTCTGCGATTGACAAATTTTTATTTGTTTATATTGGCAATTACGCTAATTAAGCTGCTCAAAAAATATCAAGTACACTCATCGAAATTTTGACACTTTTTAATTATTGTGTTCGCAATTTGTTTGCATGGTTTGCCAATATTTTAGATGAATGTCTTGTCCCTCCCCCACTAACATTTAAATAGCACAAAAATTGTATTTTCTTTGATTTTAAATTGATTACATCACATTACTACGTTTGTAAGTATGTAAAACTTTCATTCGAAACCGCGTCACTTGAAGGTGTTCGCACAATGATATGACAATGATTTGACAAGTGTCAAAATGTGATTAAACCAAAAATGGCAATCGAAATCTATAGTTTTTTATTCTGCCTTATAACAGAAATTTTTTGTGCATACTTATGCATTTGTATATATGCATGTCATGTATGTATATAAACTCATATTTGTATTTACTTATATTTACACTTGAATTTAAATCCAAATAAATTTACGTAATGAACTTGGTGCTTGTAAGAGAGTCTCTCTATTCCACCTGCAGCTATTGCCTTCATTACGTAGGTTACTTTTTATATTTCGGCACTAGAGAACAAAAACAAAATTTAATAATCGAAAATCGTCTTGTTCTTTCTTCAAAATATTTTTCATTAAGGTTGAGGTATCTCTGAAACATCCATTCTGAACACAACAACCGCCTCTTTAGATGTCGAAAAACTTTGACGCTTTAGTTAATTTTTTTACATACGGGATTGAAAAGAAGTCACTTGGTGCCAAGTCAGAACTTTACTGAGGATTACTCTTCAAATCGGTGTTTTGAATGCTTGGCATGGTGAAGAGTTATCCGTCTTCTGCAGTTGGTTTTCTTGATTTTTTGAATGACTGGATACGGTAGAGGGCGTTTCTAGCTAACGAACGCAGGCTGGTCCGTTGTCCTCAAGAGACTCAAAGGAAGGGTCAATCGGGTCCGACAAGACATCGCAGTCGATTGGAATTTGCATCCCGATAACTGCCCGGATCACACCGCCGTTCCTGTGAACAGCTGCCTAACTAAGGCCGGCATCCCACCGCTTCCGCAGCCCAGATGCGGCCTCCACATTTTTTTGTTTCCTTGCTTTAAGAGTCCGATGAAATCAAGCATTTTGAGATGACAGAGAGGATCCAAGTAGCATGCACCTCGGCTCTCAAAGCTATTCTGTAGAATGCCTTCCGTGACGCCTTCAATGCTTGGAAATCGCGCTGGCAGCGCTGCATCGATGCAGAAGGAAACTATTTTTAAAGTTTTTAAAGAATTGTAACGATTGGTTTGACTCAGTCCTATTACTTTGCGGACAAACCCTGTATAACCTCTTATATACACGTAATAAAATAAAAAAATAAAAATAAAATTTGGCTCTCCAGCAATTCTATTAATTGATACGAATCAAATCGTCCTAAAGCTTTTAGTTAAATTTGGATGGGATCAATTAATCAGTTATTCCACAGCTATTCGCCGCCATAAAAGTGCGCTAATAAAACACCTAACGGGATCATCAAAATTTTATTGCAAGTTAAAAACTCGATCAGCGGCTGCCTTCTTGCTTTTGATGGAGCTCAGTGCGCTAAATGAAAGTAAAAGCAGTTCCCTATCAAATAGAAATTAAATGGAAGCGTTAATAAAGGTATGTGTGTGTCTTTTGCTTTTGCGCTAAATTCACTTAAAATTTTGCCAGCATTAAGGTGTTACGTAAACGGATGGCCAATTGAATCTGGGCGTCTACCCATCACTTACGTATATGTATGTTTGTATGCAAGTCCAGCGATATTTACAAAAACCACAAAGCACGTGTAAGTGTTTGTGTGTGGTGCATATAAATAGCATTCGTCAAAGAAGATAACCAAATATCAGTGACTAAAACGTTGTAGTTGTCAATTAGTGTTGTATTAATCTGAGCAGGTGCCAGCAGTGACCGCCGCCTGCATACGCACCGCTCCAAATGTACAAACATATATGGCAAAATGTGTGTATTAGTGGCAAATGAGTTTTTTCGCAGCACTTAACTGTATTAAAGCCTAATACTCACAATGAATGCGAATGTTTGGAAAGATTATCGCCAAGCTGTTGATAGCCGCGTGCAAATGCCTTGAATATTGATGCGTTTGGCTGAAAGGCTGCCAATTGGCGGATAATGACAGTTTACTGCTACCGTTAAACTTCCGTTTTATAGCTCGTATGCGATTCAGTGTTTGAACTGTTAACGAAGCCAAGTGGAGACGCACTGTTGACTATTAAAAAAGGAAAGTAAATTTCTTTTAAATGGCAAATGAAAATAATAATAATCCCAAATGGCACAATGTGTGTTGGGGAAAATTATTGGCGACACTGTAATTTTTGACATATTCATGGTGAAAATGCTGCATGCTCAGAACTCACAAAAGTTAGTAGTATACTAATATGACCGAAAAATAGTAAGACTTTGTTCATAATTTGAAAATTCTTAATTTATTTACCGTGACTTGAGAATTACCTGTACAGGTATTTCGTTTCCTGGAATTCCTTTGTGGATCCATTATACAATTGTATATGCAGCCTCTTTTCGAAAACCGTCAAATCTGCTGCCACTTTGCTACTAAAGGCATGCATCATAATGTTATATGAGATTATTGCCTTAATTGCTGCCTGGCTATCGGCGTTTAAATTGATCTTCTTTGTTGTTTCCCCCGTTGGTAGCTATCTCAGCTGCATTTCGTACCACAAAGACTTCTACCTACTAGAAGACACTGCAGTATTGAGCCGCCTGAGCAATAGAAACCGGGTCCCACTTTATTAGCCATCAGTGGCGTAGCTACAACTTCGGGCGCCTGGGGGCAAGGATATTCTGCCGCCCCCCTTTATCTACAAGTTTCATGATGTGGTTCGAACAAAAGCGAACTTTTACAAAATATCTTCGATATTAAGTATATAAAATTTAGGAACTAGAAGCCACGCAAATTCTGAAGTTCCAAAATTCTCACAATACGGATTTTGAGGAAATTGATAGTACATTTACAAGACATCTTATTAAAAGCCATAGAAAACCCCATTTTCGCCCTATATCTTGTACACTTTTGACACAATTTGCAGGAAAAAAGCGGAAAGATATAAGACAAGACTGAATAGTATTCGAGTAAAAATTAACATTTTTCATTGTTATTCAGATACAATTACATTGTAAGTGGACAACTCTTTATCTTTTATAATAAATTTTGTAAAAAAATTTGTTGAAGTATTTTTCTGAATATTAAGAAATAGCGAAGATCGTTTTGCAGCCATCAAGACGTTGCGCCCGGTGCGACGGCTTTCTTTGCCGCCCCCCTCCCCCCCTTGCTACGCCTCTGTTAGCTATTTTTGATCCGCCTGTATAGATGTTGTAAGTTCCGCTGGTGAGTTGTCTTCTCCTGCACCATTTACTCTTTTTTAGTGAGATTCTTTTAGTTATACCCTAAGATACTACTTATGCTAACTGAAACCCGTTGAGCCTTAGGAGCTTCCATGTCGGATTTAATACCACCTTTAAAGAGTACCATATACGGGTTAACGGAAATTACCGCTAGCTTGTCCGATTTGGGAGACTTTCGTGCAACATGTTGCAAATATAAAAAACTAATCAATGACTCCATCCTTACTTTTTAATTGGAACCAATTTTAAATCTTGTTTCCTATTTCTATTAAAGTCGAAAGCCAGAGTGCGGAACTTTAACGCGCTAAACCTAACCTACTCCCAACTCAAAACTCTACCACGGACCACCGATTTAGAATTACTTCGTGGGATGGACAAGACATTAAAGTCTCCACTATTGAGCGAACTGACGAACGCCTATCGAGCGTAAAGCTACCGCAGCGTGTGGTTTACAGTTTTTCGCTTGTATTTGAAAAGCAAAGGCAGTAAAATAATACATATTCAGAGTCTTCTATATACTCATTGTGGGTAAAAGGCAGCTACTAAAGCACCCATATCCACAAGGTATTTGGGTCAGATGGAAATCCAGATCCCCTTGTCGTCTATCCACGATTAAATATTCTGAATAAGTCTGTAAGTCCAGCGTCCTTTGGAT
Source organism: Bactrocera latifrons (assembly GCF_001853355.1). NCBI lineage: Eukaryota > Metazoa > Arthropoda > Insecta > Diptera > Tephritidae > Bactrocera > Bactrocera latifrons. The sequence goes on from NW_017534886.1 coordinate 248,477, forward strand.
ACGGATTGCCATTGCTGCTGCCACATTTGGATGTTCTTGTTGCTCTAATCATGGGTAACCATTTCTCCTTCTGCAAACCAATTTAATTATATTAGCAATATGTGTTCCTAGTTTACCTAGAGTAAATGCAGAGGAACACTTTATTTAGATGAACGATTAGAGCAACCTTACATAGTAAGTTTACGAACCATCAAATCTGTACTACCACCCAGCAGGTGGCGCATTAGCATAACATTTTCAGCTTGATATTCATATAACTGCTAGACCTCAAATTTGGATAAATTAGTTTAAAAAATCGCAAGAGTTCCTTATGATTGTATAAAATATTTTTGTAAAACTGAAGAACTAGAAACTAGAACTTAAAGAAATTTTTTGTAGCACAATTGTTCCCGAAGCAACCGTGACGGCGCTCACATCGCTAATTCTCAATTCTGTTTTGTGTTACCGTTTCCGCTCACACAAACGCTCTCACTATATCGCATTCTACATTTGTGTGCGTTCGTGACATTTCGGCTGTCATTTGGCTACTGTTTACAAGCAGTGTATAGAAAAAATCTGCCGCGTTAGGTCATATTACAAACGTGTGTCTGTCGAATTTTGAGCATACCAAGGCGAAAATTAAACAAATATAATAATCAAAATGTGCAAAGTGCTGTGTCAGTGAAATTAAACCGATAAAAACCAAAAGGTGTGGGTGCACAATGCTTCAGCAAGTGTAACTTATCGGAAATGCAATTGTAAGGCAAGCACATTTTTTGAACGAGTCGTCAAGGGAATCGCAAAAGTAGTTTACGGCAGCCATTAGTCGGTTAGCAGAGACAAAGATTTTCCCGTTGCGTGTGTGCTGGTATAATACATCGTGCGCTCCCCCGCCGCCCGTTGCGCGAATCTTCGTATCCGAAAGTGCATGTGGACAGCAGTGCGGTTACAAATCTTGTACGATTATATTTCTCTTGCCTTGTTTATCGTACCTTCCTCATTCCATTGTAATAATTGCATGCTTTTAGCTGTATGGTGTTTTTGTGTTTGCTGGCGATAACATTTTTCCTTACCGATTCGTGGACCACATAGCGCTAAAGTTGAAGCAAAGTCAGAATTCGCTCAAATCAAGAAATAAATTAAATTGATTTTGTGTAAGGTGGACATTAAAAGTTTAAATGACATTACAATAATATTTACATTTCGCCTATAAACCCACTACGAATGCAACCCTGCTTCGTGCATTGAGAAACGTCAATAGGCAGGCGTCGACTCTCCGATTATCTGCTGTTTCGCTTTTCTGTTGTTTTTTGTCATTTTTGTTTGTATCTCGTCGCACTCCTCAACACGCTTTTCATAAAGTTATCCAACAAGTCACCAACAGCCCATCCAATCAGTCATCCATCCAATTTGAAATACTTTTATGACCGTTTCTTCGTGTGTGCCCGCAGCTCGTCAACCCACACACAGCTACAGCTGTTCGACGTTTTGTGTGTGTGTTTTTTTTTGTGTTTGCTTTTTGGAAGCATTAACTGAGCGATATATTGGCACACGCGTTTACTTGTATCTTAGCGCTTATGCAAAATTATTAAAATAAAAAAATACTTAATTAAGATACAGATTGCTTTGTGAAAATGGTGCGAAGAAATTGCTAAATTATATTAATAACAGTGTCACATTAAAGTGAAACGATTTGAAAGTTGCAACCGCCTCCTCACCCCAGACAAAATTGTGCTACCTTTGTAGCGTTATTTCGGTATTATTAAAAAATACATATGTAATAAGTGAAAATAAATTAGCCGGAAAGTAGTGAAATAAATATTTGTAAGATAAGAAATTACGCTTGCTGTCCGCACTATCTCACTTTCTTTTTCTAATGTCTTTTCGTTGTTAATTTCTATGCATTCGGTACGCTGGAAACGTGTTGGTTTTGGCGGAGGCGGCGTACATTTGTTTGATATAAAATATATTGTATAGATATACATAGATAAGTACATATAGACGTGCTATCAAAGTGAATTGAACTTTCAAATGTCGCTAATGTTTAAAAAAGTATCAAAAAGTTCGGAAAATAATTTGGTATGATCATTAGCATACATATAAAATTAAGTTTAATCGAAAACAATAAAAAGTATGCATATATTATAGGTGTTTGTAAATAAAAAGGCAAACCATTGTGGCCTATAAATCGATATAACCCCGCTCCGCTGTCAAAAAAAAAAAAAGAAAAAACAAAAAAACGACGTGCGTTTCCTGTGCGGTCCCGTCCTCAACGTTTTAAACCTTTTTACCTATAAAAGCTGTACAACAGCAGTTAAAAGAAAAAAAAAAAAAAAACAACAGAGCGTTCAAACCTAATTGATCTTCAAAATCAAATAATTAAAAATATTAAGTGCATAGTTCAAAAGTTTTAAGCTAAGCAATTTATGGCATATAAAGAAAAGTTAAATTCTGTCTATATTGTAAGCAGAAAGTAATCATTAAGTTTCGCAAAATAATAGTGAAGTGTAAAAAATAAATATTTGAAGTGATTTAAAGTGCTAATTTTATAATCAATTTGTCATTCCGTCAGTGGCTATCAATTAAGCCGTTAGTGCACGTGATCCAATGATGCACTACTCAATGGAGCGGAGTCTATCAGCTGGTGGGGCTGATTCCTCCATGCACAACAACACCACGAACAATACCACTTCAACAACAACACTCGCGATGTCAGCTACGAAGAACACAAAAGACGGTAAGTAAATGCTAGTGCGAATACAAAATGTGCAAAGAATACAAATGCAAAGAAATTGTGCAAAATAAATAGAAATATTGTTGCAGTATGTTTGTGTGTTTCCAATAGGAAGAACAATATTTTCAAATAGAAAGCTAGAAATTTAGTTGGAATTTTAGCTAGGTAAAAATACTATTAAATCTTAAAAAATTAGTTGGAATCTTAGCTTCTTAAAAATAATAAACCTTAATGGCATTGAAGTGATATAAAAAAAATTGTTTGAATAATTATGGCGTAGAATTCCTAATGTAATTAACGTATGCAAGCTGTACTTTCTTGCATAATCATTACTTTATTTTATGAAATGACCCAAATTCAAGTTTTTCTTTTAACTACCACATTTGGCTTACTACAATTTGTAACTGCTGGCTGTTCATAGCAAAACTCTTTGCAAAAACAAAAAATCCCTTGCGGTTATTTTGTTGCTGATACGTCTGCTCTGCTGCTGCGCAAAAGTTCAAGGTCTAACGTCATTCGGGTCGGTTTTAATAGTATCTGCGTAAAAACATATTAACATAGCAGCAAATATATAAAATTGCAGATGCTGTATAGTTGGTCCTAGATTGGTTGCTGCTTTTGGTGAAGCACAAAAAAGTCGCCTGTGAATGATTATGAATAACAAATAAGTGGCAATGAAAGCATATAACTAGGATGTACTATATGTATGTATGTGTATTTATGTATATACGATATACATACATCATGAAGTATTTAAAGTACCACAAATAAAAAAATAAATAAATGTAAAATTCGAAGAATTTTGCTTAACTCACCAGATGAGTAGAATTCCGGTTAATAACCGCGTTACTGGAACTTGGTACATGCGTTCCACTTCAAATAATTTTACATCCAAGATGACCTTGACAAGAGAGCCTTATAGGTGCCGGTGTCGAAATTGTTCAATGGGCGTGGCACTGCCCATACTTACGTGAATCCACGTACATACATATCTCGGGACCTGCTCGTCCGCTTTCAAAAAAATTGGTAATTAAGTAGGCATTCATTTTTCCTATATAACATCGCGAAAATGGACAATAATCACGCCTACTCTCGTATAACGTAATTTTAAATTCTTCATGTTTACTTTACAGTACACAAATTAAGGACCAATGAAGGTATCGGAATAGAACTTTACGCGAATAGTGTCTTTGAAGAGTGTCACCTTATGACCATAAATAATCCAAATCGGACTGGTGTTTAAGCCCACAGGTACCGAATATATGGTTCCCTTTTTGTGCTGTTGTAGTCGGCACAGTTCTGCCGAGTTGGCAGTCTTTGACCGGATAAAACATCCGGGTCCGCTCCGGTTACGTAGAACCGACTGTCGCGGCAACGGCACCCCTTTTATCTCGATTATTGGTCAATCTGTGAGCAATGTTATAGAAACTCAGAGAGAATCTGAAGAAAGGCCAAAAAAACATTCGAAGACAGTGTCTTGAAGACGTTGCTCGTTGAGAATCTCCGTCATGTGCATAAGATATTGCTTCAGCACATAATTATTTAGAAGCAAGAAACCCTAAGATTTCAATATCAAGAGAGATACAAAAAAGTGATTCGGCTGCATGACAACGTCCTGCCTCACAATGCGAAACCCGTTGAAACCTACTCGGAAACGCTTAAATGGCAAATCCTACCCTACCCGCCATATTACCCAGATATTGCAGCGTCCGATTATTATTTGACACATGGTCTGGCTTAGTAGCAGTTCCACTCACGAGACGACATCGAAAAATGGCTTGATTCTTGGTAAGCATCCCAAGATGAGCCGCTTTACGGGCTCGATTCTTTGCCAGAAAGATGGGAACAGTTGTGGCTGGCAATGGGCAAAGCTTCGAATAATTCATTGTCACTATTTCCTTACAATAAAATAGCATTTTCATTAAAATAAAAAAATAAAAACAGGAAGCACTTAGTGGTAGTTGTGCACCTAATATTATACAACAAGTAATGTTTGTCGTTACTCTACGGAGTCGCCTTGGATCTTTTCCTTTTTTATTTATTATTATATAAAATTTTAATTTTATTTATTTATTTTTGCTAATACCACATACTATTAACATGCCTCATACCATACAAAAAAATTTTCCCTGGGTTTCAATAAGATACCTCACATACAATCGCCCATCATATAGAGTAAAGTCAGGCGGATGTTGCTGATATAAGTTATAAGGGGACTAGGTCAATTTCGCCCAATTTGATATATTTTAAGGAAAAAGGCACATTGTTACGTGCCCTGTAATTTTCATTCTGATATATGTACATGTACAGCTGTGCTCATTGAAATAGCAGTGTAGATGACCTGTATATTGTAGATGGACAAATTCTATTATAAAGACCAATATGAGATAAAAAATAGTTTTAGAAGTGATAAATTATTTATTTTTACATGACCTAAAACTTATTTTGTGCTAATTTATTTTATAATTTTTAAGTATGAATTAATAATAAAATAAAAGCGCTAATTTGTGCTGTTCAGTGAAATACCAGTACTAACAAAAAAAAAAAAAAAAAAAAAAATCAATATAACTCATTAATTAACTTTATTATACTAAATAATATTTTGATATTGCCCTAATACCTTGGGGATAGCTTTGAAACAAAGCTTTGACGTCTCCTCATAAGTTTTCTATGGGGTTGAAAGCCGGGGATTGAACTGGCCATTTCATCAAGCCGCCGTGCTTTACTTTCTTGACTGTATAATTTGAAATATACTCCGTATTTGGAGGTCGACGGACATACTGTCTAGAGCCTGCTTTCGTGGGCTCGCCCATTCAAATTTTCATTTATCAGTTGTCGTCGCATGGTTACGACGCTGATCCCCAACTGCAGCTCCGTTTTTGTTTTCCTAGAGGATGCAAAAGCATTGTTTTTGTTGAAGCGCATTATGCGTCGGTTCTCTAAATTTGTAGTTTTGAGTAAGGGACCACGTTTTCGAGCTTCTTCATAATTTATGGCATTGTATACCATGTTGGCAGAACATTTTAAATGACAATCTAAAGACAATCTTCCTTGGAGCAGTGAGGTCCTGTGCCCACTAAAATTTAAATTTTTCATTGTTATAGTCTATTGTCATGTAAATTACAATAAGAAACTAAATTTTACTCACTATTCATAAATTTAAATTTTTTATCAGCACTTTTCGTTGAGAAAAACTAAAAACTGTTATTTCAGTAAACAGCCAAAAAGTGGTGGATTTTCGCAAAAATATCAAAAAATAGCACTAAAAACATCAAATCTAACGGGGTTTTCACTTTTTTCTGTTCTCTATACTCAATTAAAAAAAAAAAAAAAACAATGTGCAAGCGATCAATTAACAAAAAAGGATATGCAAAAAAAAAGTTATATATTTTCACTTCTCTTCCACTGATATTTCAATGAACACAGCTGTATATGCAGTATAATGTCACTCGGCAGTTTGCAAATAATTTTATTAGGTATAAGGGGGCACAGGGACGTATTAACCAGATTCAACCCATTTCGAATACAAAGAGAGATCTCGAGCCCCGAGGTACGTGATTTAATCAAAACCCCACTCATACCATTCGGGCGAAGGGTGTTAGGCGAACAATACTATTATGCTCTGTAGTAACGTCTTGCAAGAGTATAAAAATACGAATTTACGCAAACTTGCATGCAAACATTTACATTTCTGTGCGTCTGCATCTTGTGAAAAGCACGGCAATAAAAAAACTATATAAACAAATTATTAACGGCCACTACACAGTGGGTGCGCGCACACCTGCCTGTTTAAATTGACGTCAAAATGCCAAACGCAGCACCCGAGTGGCGAATCAATAAGACAACCGAATGACAGCCAGCAATGGACCAGTCAATTCCTATACAGAAATCAAATTAAATTACAAAAACTTTGTTGTAATTGAATTGCAATGAAAATAAGAGGTTTCAATCACGCACACCTACACGCACACGTACCCACCAGGCACACACCCCCCTAAATGAGGGAAATGAAATGAAAACTGTCAATAGCAAATTACTGCTGGAATGCACGAGGGCGGTTCGGTTTTAATTTGAAACTATAATTGACTAACGAAGTACAAATTAGTAATGATGTGCGAACAAAGCAATAGCAAATTACAGGGCGAGCGCTATAAACGAGGTGCCATATGGAATTTCAGCGCCATGCAATTAGAAGGTACTGCGGACCTGCAAACGAACGCTTGTAGAATTGTAAATTATGGTAGTTTGTTTGTATGAGTGCTGACAGTTAGCGTGTAACGTGTTTAAGAAAGTTTTTTTGCACTTAGCGTTTTTTTCGCAAGGGACGCGCGAGGGTCTATGACGACATGATGCTTCGCATGCCACTTGGGGAAGGGCGCAATTGTGACTGAGTGTATTTATTTTGCGCCATGAACTTTGATTTGATAGAATAATGTCGCAGCTTTATAATTCAATTATGACCCACTTAAATAGGAACAGACTGTTGCATCTACAGATAACTGCAAGGAACTAGAAATATGCATGCACATAGATAAATAAAGCAAAATGTAAGGCAATAATACTAATGTAGCTTACTTGAAGCTGTCAAAGCACTTGTGTGCAATATGTGCCTCGACATAATTAGCGAAATTGTGCGCAAAGCGAGTCATATTCAACTTGGCATGTATTGTACTTTGTATCTTATTATTGTGTAACTCGCTACACCAAACTTTTTTAAAATTGTAGATATGGACACATGAATGCTTTGACTGATAAGCATTTGACTCAATTTTTTGTATGCTTAGATAAAATGAATATAATATTTTTGCTGTCACCGAATATAAGTATTTTGATGAATTCTTGTTTGTTGTGAAATACTTTATTGTAGGCGCATATATTTATACTATACAAAATAAATGAAAGTGTTAAGACTTTATTTATTCTGCAGTTAGTTAAATGCTTCTGCTTCTAATTTTAGAAAAAGGCAAGAAAAAATGTTAACATCGGTTGTTCCGAAGCTATGGAACGCTTAACAAATACAAAATAATTCTAAAAAAAACTTATTTTTGATCGGTTAGCTGTATGGCTAGGTTAGGTTAGTTTGGTAGGCCAATAAGCCACGCATAGATCAGGTTTGGTCCTTTCCGATACCAGATGTAGTTCAGCTGTTAGGTCCAGGAGAAGTAGTCTTCTTTTAGGGAATTTTAACAGACTCTGCGGCCTTACTATCAATACCTATTCCAGGGTATGCGGAACAGACGCATGCTCCATTGTTGCCCGGTGCTCTGTTCTAGACATTTTCTGCAGCCTTTTATATCTGCCAGCCTCACCGTGCGGGCGTGTATGACCACCAGACAGTGACCTATCAGTATGTCAGCCGTACACCATTCTTGGCAATCACGTCCACTATTTCATTGCACCCGATGCCTTTGTGGCTTGCACCACGTAAAAGTGAAGTTGCTTGCCTTTGGCAACATTTTCCACTGCTGCCCTGCTTCCCAAGACATTTCTGGCCGATATGCGATATGAGGTTACTGACTAATCTAATCTTTATATGTAGGGCAGTTATGTTCTATAGTTACTCGATTTTAACAATTTCTTGTAGGATTGCACCGTTACTTGTTAAAATAACCCTCGCCAAATGTAAAAGTTACCCATACAATAGCTTGATTTCGATTATTCGCTTTGTATGGCAGATATATATTATATTGACTCCATCTAAAAAATTGATCTTAATATTGCAAGATTGCCTTAGACAATACTTTATGCTAATTTTTGTGAAGATATGGCGTCAAATTAAACAGTTTTCCATACAAAACACCTGATTCCTATCATTCAGTTTGTATGGCAGCAATATAGTATAGAGGTCCGATATCGGCAGTTCCGAAAAATAAGCAGCTTCTTGAGGAGAAAAGCATTTGTGCAAAATTTCAGATCGATATCTTAAAGACTGAGGCACTTGCTTGCGTTAGGTTAATATACAGACTGACATACTGTTTTATAGGGCTTTCGACGTTTACTTCTGGGTGTTGTGTCCTTTTCATTGGGGGTGCTTTTTTTTTACTGGTGAGGGATGATTTGCCTTTTTTTTTTTGGCTATCCTGAAGATACTTGGTCGAAGACTGGAAGTCGTGAGCTGCTTGTGTCATATGTGACCTTCTACGTAAGGCTCCATCCTCGAATTGGCACCAAGTAGCGAAAAGAATGACGCGCTGTTGTTAACTCGATTATAACCATGTATGCGGTGCCTACGCCAATAAATAAGAAGAAAGCTATTGGATTTATCTTAAATTTATATAAGCTTCTTGTTAGGAAAGCTTATTAAATTTTAGTGGCAAGGGCTTTGGTTTTTAATTAGGAATCACGAGAAATGAAATGCATAAGTTCTACATAAAACTCGGTCGTGATAGTATCATTACCCTCCCACTTAATAGCTTTCTAAAAAGTAGTCAGAATTATCAAAAAATCTTTTTGTTTTGCATTTTCTTAAAGTATGATACCCTAAAATTGTTCTTTGAAAATTTGAAATGTATACGAAAAAAAAATTTTCGAGCTATTTGCTAATTACAAAGGGTTCTTGGGCGCTCTATAACGTTCCAGAACAGGTGGCACCAGGTACATTGTGGTTTTATCAGCGTGTTGAGGCAAGTGGAGAGCTTGCTGCCTGTACTCACGTTTGTTTTCTCTTACCTCCTAACCTATTAGAAGCTATCAAGTTTACGAATTTCTCAGTAGTTTTTTTGTCGAGCGAAACTTTTTTTTTTTATTTCCATTCTAAGGTTTATTTATTACCCCAACTGTTTTGAAGCTGGTAATGCGCTAAGTGTATGCTTTGTGGATTGCTCACAGAGACGAAACATTCTGCACTCCCATAGTTCGCAACTGATTTCCAATTTCAATATATATAACCCCTAATATCCAACTAATATATTATTATTTAAGGAAATAAAAAAACTGCCAATTTTTGCTCACAATGGTACATATGTTTTACAAATAATTTAAATATATTGATATATACATACATATGCAGTTGACCGTATTTGAAACTCTGCCAGGACTTCAACATGCTGATTTCTTTCTTGCACATATTTTGTCCGTTTACAGTTTCTTCCTTAATCGTTTGCAAGTTGCTGCAAAATTTTAAGCAAGTGAATTCAATGAAATACCAAAAGTGAAATACCAACAATACATGGACAAGGATGCCATTGTGTACATTCATAGTTATGTAAATTAAATGTATAAATCCATTTTCTTGCGGTTCCTTTGTTGTACATTAAGACTGCACTTTGACAAATGAGAAATTTGTCACTATTGTAAGCGGTTTTGTTGGTGAAAACTTAGTATAACCATCAAATGAAGATAACATATATTAAAAAATGAGTTTGACCTTGACTTTCATTCAAGATATTATACAAACATAAAATTGCTGTCAACCTGCTAATAACGTGAAATATCCTTGAAAGATTTCTTTTATTTATACCAAATATTGAGGAAAAAGCAAGAGAGGTTGCCTTATATTACTGTAGATAAACTATATGCTCCGGCGTGTTGGTTGGATTAATCTTACGCATTCAACAAATTATCGAACAAAAGAGTGTAATGCTCAAGTTGAATGCAAAAATTATGATTTTTTATCATGGTAGGTAGCTAGAGTGGATGTACATGTGACAACACACCCAGGTCTTTTGTAGGCTCATTGTGAAACCAGCGGGTCCCCTCGTTCGAGCATTTGGTCCAAGGCTTGATCCCCCCAATCGACCGACCCAAGACGTGAAATTATCTGCTCAAATATGAACCTATGATTACACCGGTTTACAAACCCACCAATCCCTTGCTTTTTTTCTTGAATCTTTTCAGGTTGCTCTTCGCCTCAAATCAGACAATTTTGTTTGTTTACAAGAAGTGAGTCTCATCGCTGAGCAAAATTTGGCTCGAAAACTTCGGCTTTTCTTGGAATATACTTGGATCACCCTTTATAAATATAATTCATGTTGTGAACACACTCTTTGTCAGAACAAGAATGATGTCTTTAATTACTGTGATCTCTATTTGTCGGAAGGCGCTTTTGGCATCTAATTTTATCTGAGTATCTAAGAAGATACCAACCCACTCCCACTCGATTATATAGTTTGAACTCATCCGTATATTTATCCCTGTGACTCTTTCGCACAATTTTCTGGAAAAGAAGGCAATTTTTGAAATCGCATTTAATTTAAATTTTAGGGAAATAAACGGGAACAAACTCAGTATCTTAGAATGAGACCTAATCGGGAGAATCCCTCAGTAGAAGAGCTGACAGTCTTACATAACTAATGTCAAATCTACCCTTGCTCTACTCTCAAACATTAAATGAGAATTCTTCTCTAGTAAACGCGTACTTTAGCTGAAGCATGAGCTCGAAAATTTAATGTTTGTTAATATTTGTATTCATTAGTTTCTTATTTATTTTTTATCTGGTAGCGACTAAGTATTTTTTATTGGTGAATAAAGCAAAGCAAAAATATAATTGTGCCAGCGGGACCTTATGTGTGTGAAACATTGCCAAATCCAGCGGTAGCGACCTTCATTTGAGATTTTAACGTTTTGTTTGCGTTTTGCTTAGATTTCCACGTATTCGCTGTTTAATTCATGTTTGATATATTTATATATCGATGTACATAGATAAATATATACACGTTTGTACGTTTGTACTTTATTTGCTTTGTTTGTGTGACCTGCTTTGTTGCTCTCGTGAAATTTGCACGGAAATCGCACGCTAATACCCAAACTATAGCTTTGCTTAAAGCATTCATGCTCACCCATTCACCAAAGCAACAACTCGAAAACACTCGAGCGAGATAAACAGATACCTACGAACACTGAGCACGCAACTGTTTGCGAAATTTCTTTCTACAATTCGCGTGAGTGTAGTGCTTTGAAACCATCAATACACGGAAGCATATACAGTTGAACTTCCCTAACTCGAATCACCATAATCCACAAAAAAAGTTCGAGTTAAAAGATTTCGAGTTATAGTAGGAAATTTGTATGAAATTTTGGCTTCTAATGCCAAATGTTATGGAGCACTTCGAGTTACAGAAGTTCAAGTTATGGCGCACTTCGAGTTATAGAAGTTCGAGTTATGGAAGTTCAACTGTATTTATATAACTACATTTTTTACTTACATATATATGATCTCCATGCCTCTTTTATCATGGCATTCCAGTTTATCTTTTGAATGCTTCGCTATCTTTTGCTTTATTTGCTTAGTTGGTTTAAGCAGCTACAAAATAGACCGCCACTTAGCAAGTACGGAATGTACTATGAAAAATAACGGTGTAAAATTTATGAACGTATAGTATGTAAGCATATATAGCTACTTATACAAAATATATACTTGTAGTTAGCATGGCTGCGGCAGCTGGTTTTCCGCTAAGTTCCCACTTTGCTTGCGCTTAACCCCCTCTTAAAGCTTGAGCGCTCGCATTAATCTGTGGTAACTATTAATCTGTTAGTTTTTCTGGTTTCTTTTTTAATTCTTCATATCTCATGCATTATTTCTGCTCTTAAAACTTGTTCAGTAACGGCCTTCGAAAAGAACTTGTTCGTAAATATTTACAACCTTTGATGGAGTATAACTTTATGTTTTGACGCCCACACAGCAAAGTGCACAACTAGCGTGGCCGAATAAGGCTTGCTCCAGCTAGAGAAACACAAGTATTGTATGCGTTGCCCTTGAGGCTTTTGAAATCGCGAAAATGAAAATAAAGTCAGAAATTTAATTGAATGGCATGATAAAAGACAAGTAACAATAAATATGACTTAAAGTGATGAATTGAAATAGCACAATCTGAGAAGGGTTTACAAAAAGGTACACAAATTTATAAAAATGATTAAAAAATAGCATAAGATTCCTCAATACGTTAGTATTTTGTACTATATCCATCATTTTTAATCACCGCTTCACATCTTCGCTGTATGCTGTTCACCACTCTTTGACATCGTTACTTTGAGGTTGAATACCGAATCTTCTCAATCGGAAGCCAATCCGAAATTCAATTTTTTTCATTGTCGAGTCAATGCTTTACTACCTTTGGGGTGTGACCATTGTCTAGCGTAAATGTCAGTTTATGGGAATGATTCAAATTCAAATGACTCCATTTTATTTTACAGTATATCCAAATACTGAAACCGTTCAATTGAAGCATTTATTGGAACTGGTCCGACGCCATCCAATGAAAATGAACCCCCCCGGTTATGGTATTTCCACTGCCGTGCTTAATGCGTTTTTTTGTATACCTATGGTTTAAGGCTTGATCTTGTGGACCACGTACAAATGTATTTCCACTAGTTCTCGAGCAATCTTGCCAACCGGCTTCAAAATAACAGTGTCGCGAAAAATGCGTTTAAAGACGCCGCACTTAGCCCAGCTAGCCTCGAGAGCACAAGTTATCAAACCTGTATCCCTGGAACTATTACTCGATTCAACTTGAAAATTTAGGCCAACATTCTAGAGGTGTTGTAGAATTTAATAAGACAATAAAAATTTTAATTTTTTTTAAACCCCTTAATAGTAACCACTTCTGTCTGAAAAACAGTAGTCCGGTAGTCTGAAGCTAATATTTACAAACAGCTACTTACAGAAACTCCCCTCCAGCCTTCCCCATAACCATGCGTCAAAGAGCTCACTTCTCGAGCGATTGTAACTATTATTTTCGATCCACATGTTCCTCGACAGTATGCAAACAGAGAAAAAGCCAGTAGCCTCTGTGATGCTGTGATCCAAGTTTGCTCGGATGCAGTTGAAGGAGGTGATACTTTCAGCATAGGTTAGTTCGGATCCCTTCACATAAGTATGTACTCAGCTTAAGTGAACCTTAAAGCCGAATCCTGCGCATTTTTCCAATTTACGCAACACACGCTTTTACCTACGGCTAGAGCGTACTCTGGGCAATGTAATTGCCGGCCATGTTCTATGTGTAAAATGGCAATATATGCTATTGTGAGTGTAGTTCGCTGTGTACTGCAGGTGAAATGCGATGAGCGCCGCTCTTAGAAGAGGTCGGAGCTTCGTAGTGAATTTAGGTTTTTTCATGAGCTCTCTACGAGGCAAATACATTATAGACCGTTATTAGCTTTCCTATAGTTCCTCTGCAGCATCGGTTGTATGCCTTTCTGACTCTTTCTTCAATGTTTGACCTTCTTGAAAGCTTTCTATCTATCTTTCTATAAGTCCTAGATATTTAAACTTATGACTCTTTTCTCAACGTTTGTCCTAGGTATTTAAACTTATAAACAACTGTAAGACCTGAACCTCCGAATAAGGGGAGATGAACGTGTGGGATCTTTTATACCTGCAGGAAAATAAAATCACTTCATTTTACTTGGGTTCCCAATACCACGCTAACGTACCTTCGGTTAGCAAAAATTAAATTTTCCTGAAAATTTATATTTTCCTTTCGTCAACGGGCAGCTATTTTATTATTTCAATTATTTTTTCCGCATGTGGCAACACCAACTGTCAACTCTATTTGTTTGTACTAGCATTTGTGCAAATGATTGCGTAATTAAAAGCTCTGAATAAATATTGAATTGTTTTAAGAATGCAAATGACATTAAGAAAATTGCATAATTACAAGCTTTAAATAAATATTTATATTTATATTTTTTCCCTATGCAAATACTTGGCTTCAACAGCGGCCGTCCAGCAAACAAATTACCAAATATGTATGTGTGTGTGTGYACATAGCAAATTGTGTAAAATATGTCACTTTGCTGTCGTCATTGCGCCGGTTGCCTTCCGCTTGTCGCACTTTGGTCTGACGGCCAACCAATTGCTCTGCACTGAAAATTGTAATAATAAATAAATGCTTTAAGGTTATATTGATTTTCTTCATTGGGGTTTTCTTTTTGCACGTAATTTATTGCATGCTGCTCCATAGCTAGTTTGTTCGTCACGCTTGTTGCTTATTGCAGTCGCCATTGTTGCCGTCGCTGTCCATGTTGACAATTGTTTGGAGGCAATAAGTTCGCATCTCATTCTCGATATCTTCCATTGTGTTTTTCTTCTTTTTTGCTCTATGTACGTGCGTATGTGTCTGCATGCATGTTTGTTTGTTTTTTTATATGTGTGTGCACATATAATTAATTGAAGTGGCGTCAGTCGCGTTGTGTCGCTGCAGATAACATTTGTTCTTGGTCTCAATTGCTGCAGTAGCCCCACTCCACGCGAGTTTCACTTCAATTGCATACGTTTGAATTTGTATACAATATATACATATAATATATATATTTGCGACTGAACCGTAAGCAACAAATACATAGTCTACGTTTTATTACATATTTTCCGGTACTGTCTTCTTATGTATTCCATTCTATTTAATTTTTGTTCGCTTTTTTGAATGTCTCTCTTCAATCAACTTGTCAAAATGCATCTGGTCTACCACACTGGCAGTTCCACGCTTTGTATTGCCTTGGTATTTGTATAATAATCATAAATATAATCGATATATGATAGCATATGCTTGTTAGAAGAAAATAATAATTACATACATATATATTGTGGAAGACAATAACTCTTCTCATGACCAGATTTTCAGCACTAATACTTCAAACGTTTACCAAGAGTTATCAAAAACCGATTTCATGGGAATTTAATCTCCAGAATTTCACTTTTTTTCTTTTAATAGGCGAGTATGCTTTGTTGTGGGTTTTGACAGCTCTATTTCTCAAATCTCTTCGTTGTCAGAAGCGCTTTGAAACACCTCAGCGGATCTCGGGTAATACTAAAAAGTGTAAGGTGTAATTACCAGTAGATCTGGCTACTTTTTGCTGTGAGTAAATACTACTATAACAAACTATTCAGTTCAGTGGATAAGATGAAATGCATAGGCCTTATCCTTAATGCCGAAATTTTATAGAGGCCGAATATTATGTATCCAGTATATGGAAAAGGTACGGACGCTTACCAAAGGTGGTATTTTGGCGCTAGGAAACCGTAGACCATCCAATCTTGTTTTATGGTGTATGGCGCTCGAAAAGGCAATTTTTGTTAAGAAGCTTGCACTGCGGACTACAGCAATTAGCATTCGTTAACATTGCCGGCTGTTGCATTGCGACGTGCGCTCCAAGGCTCAGAAACAGCAGTGTACTATATATGAAAAGCTCCGAACAAGGACACACCGAAATTCTTTCCTCCTTCAACAGCATTTCTTGGATCACTGCATCGCAGAGGCTACACGTGACGGCTTTTCTTTGCTAACAGAACCATGAGGGATATGTGGATGATTAGGAGTCGCCGAAGAAGAGGTGCAGTGACAATTTTAACGCATGTGTCGAAGCTGAACTTTGATCTCGCTAACTGTATATTCGAAACTGGTCAAAAAGTAACCGTTCTCACTAGAAATGGCTTCAAGCCACTTCATTATCAGACTCGTTTCAGTGACAGGTCATAGCGTAATCGTAATCCAAAACCGATAAGCTTGCTAGATGCTATAGCTTGCTTTGGGATGTATCTTCATCTCGTCTTGAATTGTAGCACTGGACCAATGTACCTTGCGGGCGCTTAGCAGGTATTGGTCGATGACCGCTTCTGTGCKATTTCAAGACTATTTTGGTCAAGAGTGGAATGCAGGAGATCTACTGAAATTCTTGCTCTTAGCAAAGTTCATCCTGCCACAATCGTAAAGGTTCTTACTGTATATTCTCCAATATTCAATCATTTGGTAAGATTGAAAATCTTGTCATCCGCAAGTTGTAAAAGTCGCTTGGAGAAGGGTGATATAAAAGCATCCAATCACTTTCTCATTTCTTGTATTTACATTTTTTATTGTACTGAGGTTAAACCATATCGGCTGTCCTACCTTTTGGAAAGCGTTCAGTAGATTACATGACATTATGATCACGGTTACGACGACGTGACAGCGCTCAGTTTTAAGTAAAATCACATATCTCGAGACCTGCTCGATCGATTTCAACAATTAATGCGAGCGAAATTGTGCGCCTACTTCCCATATAATTTTTCCATATTTCCCTAGAACCCACCTAAATAACAAGCCTTCTATCTAAAGTTATTTCCCTGGCTTTAATCCTTGCAAGTTGCAAGAGTATGAAATGTTCGATTATACCCTATCTTATCCCTTTCTTACACGTTTTATTTTATCTCTATCTTTTAAGCTTGATCAAACTGGGCAGAGTGTGCTAAATTTTACCAAAATCGGTTCAGTAGTTTAGGAGTTTATCACACACAAAAAGTGGCAATACATATATACAAATATATATAATATTTGGCTCCTAAACTGTTTTAAACTTTTGGAAAAATTACCAAATAAATTTAATTTTAATCCCCCAAAAAATCGATTATCTGAGTTTATGACGAATAACGTATTTAACAGCACATTGCATATAAAATGCATATTTTCTCATTGCCCGTGCTGGTGTGGACCAGCCTCAGCCTGTTGCTTTTAAACTTTCTTGGTGACAAATTCCTTGCTGTCTTCCAGTGCGTTCCTCGCCTTGTAAAGTTGGCTCTGTTCACTTACAGATTTATTTGGAGTAAATGTTTTTTAAACTTTTTGCCCCTAAAGCGGCAATGTTTCTTCCAGTCCAGACAAATTAACACCCACAACCATTTCAATGCAATGCAGTGTCAAACAACGAAACGAACAGCGAAATAAATGAGTGAATTATGTGTGGTTAATTTATTTATATATCTTCTTTTCGGTTTGTATGGGTTGTCTTCTTTCTACAGGCCGATTTACAGAATGTCTGTGCAGTGTGGCAGTTTGGTGTGACAACAGTTTGTGCTTGTTGCAACATTTACACTCTATGTTCAACATGCAATGTGCAATGCAAACGAATGTTTGCTATTCTTGTTTACAGTTTTTGACAGTTATTTTTGTTTATTTCTATTTATTTTTTCTTCTTCAACACGTGTGGTGTCTTGTTTCGGAAAGTTTCCAAGGTTCACCTTGTAGTATTATGCTGGAAAGTTTCTATTATATTTTTGGTATTATATCACCAACATTTCAACGCCCTCTGAAGTGTAAAAATAAAATTATATTTCTCCACTACATTGCCGCCAACAAAGCACACGAAATGTCAAATGCCACTTAAAATTAATGTCCACTAAATCAAATGGAGTTATGGTAACATTTTCGCTTTAGCACGCCAGCTGTTACTTAGTATGCATTTATTTCTAAAACATTTCCTATTCAACTAGGAAATATGCGTATGTCTATGTGTTTTAAAGCTTTTTTTGTTTTAATTTTGGTTTTTTTCAACCTCGCTTTCGTTTTTCTTTAAAATTTTTCACGCTGGAAACTGTAAACAAACTTAGATTACCGTTGCGAATTCGCCATAAAACGCTATAATTAATGCTAATTATCTGTGAAATTTTGAGAAATTACGTGTGTGCAAATTTTCGTAATTACCAGCGTCCGACAGTCTCGGACAAAATGTTGAAAAATAGTGAAAGTTCTATTAAAAATCGATAGAAGGTTTCGATGATTTATAAACGGTACAATGAATATAATTATTTCCTCAGTTTAAGGTTTCTGATTATAATATTTATCGAAAGAATTCCAAGATACAGACGTACACATATATAACAGAATAAATAATTCTAAAAAAAAAAAAATAATCCACAGTTGATCCAAGTAGAGGTTCTACTTTTTCAATAGCATTTTTTTTTTGACAGATCACGCGTCGGTCGTGCCTAGCTGTCATGTTATTTTTGGAAGAACTTATGGTCAACATAATCGGTCTACTGAGCGTACTATTCGCAACACCATCACTCATCTTGAGACCCAGCATTAATTTTTTGGTAATATTCAATAAATATTATATATTGAATCAATGAATTGAATCGGCATCGTTTCGCTCTATGGGCTCTAGAAAAGTTCCAAGAATATACTGCGTTTTCGAGTCAAATTTTGTTCAGCGATGAGGTCCATTTCTGGCTCAATGGGTATGCAAACAAGAGAAATTGCCGCATTTGGGACGAAGAGCAACCTGAAGAGATTCAAGAGCTACCAATTCATTCAGAAAAACCAACGGGTTTTGTGTGGTTTGAGGACCGATGTGATCGTCGGTAGATATTTCTTCAAAAATGTTGTCGGTGCGAACATAACCGTCAGTAGCTACCGTTATACTCCCATGCTAGCTCACTATTTGAAGCCAAAGTGAAGGTCGTGATCTCGGTTATAGTTGATTTCAACTAAATGTCGCCACTGAACACACATCGCATCAATCAATGGATTTATTGAGAGAACACTTCGGTGAGCAGATAATTTCACTTTTTGAGCCGGTTGATTGGCCACCAAGATCGTGAGATATCACACTATTAGACTTTTCAACATTTGTAAGAGATAATCTTCAAAAAAACAAAAAAACGCCAAAGAATATTGCTTTGAAACATTCCGCATCGTGTGAGGACCTTACTTCTCAATCGCAAGACTGCTTCGAAGTAAATAAAGTAACACAGCTCTGTTCCGTGAGCAAACTCGTAATCTGAACACGATCGAAATTCGCTAATATATTCAGGGCAACAAAATATATATTTTTTTTGTAAAACCATATTATTTGCTTTTTGATCAAAATTCGATTGAAAGTACACTTAAGAAGTAACAACGAATAAATGTTTATATATCTAGAACTTTTACTAACTAATTTTTAGTTCTCAACAACAAATTATAAATGCTAAATGCTTTAAAAGCTAGAGTATACGTTGTTATCTCTAAGCTATAAAATGTCAATTTTATCATTTGTCCTTTACCATAGCCACACAATTAACGGAAACCGTTTGCAGTAGCTGTCAGTTACACACTGCAGCCAGCGAATTCATCGCACTGCACTCATCATCAGAATCATTAGACAGTCACAGTTGATAGCCAGTGAATAGTCTATGACGAATGATGTCTGCAATAAATTTTAATTGTCCGATACTATCTTTGCACGCGGTTTTGCTACTTGCACACTCGTAGTTGGTGATTTGAAGTGTAAAAAGCGCGAATGGTAGACATGTTGAACTGTTGCTTCGCATGTAATCGACATTTTTGACATTTCTCTTATCACCCAAGTGAGAAAAGTTGGATTCGTTGAAACTAGAAGCTGGTGTCCAATGGATAGCAACCTAATAATGAATATTTGTTCAATCGAGTTTCGTGTATTCTAACTTACAGAGTGTATTCTATATTTACTCTTATGACTCTTATATTAGATTGTCAAAAAAGTCTTTTTTGACAACCTAATATTTCGTAAATAAATAGGTGGCCTTTTTGGGAACAACTAATTAAAGATTTAACCAGTCTAGATCTGCGTAAAACAGATCAAACTAAATTTATGAGGGCCTTTTATATTTTGGAATTAATAAACAAAAACAAATATTTATTAGCGGAAACCGCTTAATTGTTTTTTACAATATTCTCCATTAAGATCTTAGAACTTTTACATGCGCTTGAACCGATTTTCGAAGCATTTTTGCCACTCGTAATTGAAGAATCTACTAAACTGACAAATTCTGTGGGATCCAATAAGTTTTACATTTGAATATTCATGCAATATCGAATGTATGCTGGTCCCACTAATGCCCACTTAATCTCGTGAAAGCTCACGATTGAATTCGTCATACCAAATATAGTCACTGGTCCTCGATAGCACATTGAATTAAGTTCATCGCTGCATTGTTGCTTAAACTACATCAAAAGTTTGAAAAAAGTAATGTCCCGAAAATCTTCGCGTTTAAATTCCATACTTTGGCCGAGATGAAAATTTTAAGTTACTGTAAACTACACAAATAACACTAAAAGTTTTCAAGTGTCAAATTTTACGTTAAAGTTGGGAGTTGCCAAATTGCAACGCTAGAAAAGCATTTCAGCCGGCATATAATGGGTTTTCTTGTTGGCATAGACCATAGACTTAACGTAGCCTCACAGGAAATAGTCTATCGGAACATTTTGTACTGTGCCTGTAGATTAAAATTTTTCCGCTAACCATGCAATTGTTGATGCGACAGGACGAGTTGAGGCCACTTACTCCGAATTTCGGTTAATGTTAATAATTTCGACTCGTTGTTGGATCATATATCTTTTTATGATGAAATGGCAATCCTTACTAAAGAGAAATGTCAAAAGAGTTGGAAGAAATATGGTGTCGTTTACCGTCTACTTTTGCAATGTCTCTATTGAAACCCCCGTTTCATTACAACGGCTTACGGAATTTTTCGTAAAATTTCTAAGTTTGTAACTCTTTAAACAACCAATATTTCAATGTTTACCAGCATATTGATTAGATTTTGTGATAGGTATATAATTTAGTGCAAAACTAACAGGCGAATGAGTGAAAAGAGACTAAACGTCTGTTTACTATTTTACAACCGACTTTTAACCTGCATTTCCACCCCGCCGCTAGTCTCGTCGTTTGATGTGGCATCGAAAAACAATATTGCAGCAGCGTTGCTTGGTTACGTTGCAGCGCGGACACAGACGTAAATCAACATGAAAGCAAAATTTTTCAATAATAGTTCGCGTATCCTGTGCAAACAGAGTAAATGCCGCGTATTTTGAGTAGTAAACAAGCATTCCACAGACAGACGCTAGTGTGCGGGAGGCGAGCCACTGCCATTGATCCCGTAAATGTTGCAAAAAATGCGAAGTTTTGCTTTTGGAGCTGGCGTATCTTTTTCCATTTAGTTGCAAAAGCATACACGCCAACAGTTTACAGGGCAATCAATACTGTGCATTGTCAATATTTGAACAAACTCCATATTTTCTCCGTTGTGGGTGGCGGTGGTAGTTCCCTGTTAATAGTCATAGCTTCGTAGTTGTATGTTAATATTTTCGGATCGCAGGTGCTGCTAGTATTCATATCATTTGTTTATGCAGATGAGGATGTTCATACATGTGTGTATGTATAATTTTTACCGAAAAATATTGCTGCGACTAACATACCATATTTTACGCATCAAATATTGATGGAAGAGCTCCGTAGATATTCCTGTGTTTAGTTATTCTCAACGGAATTAAAGTTGAGAAACTGTTTAATGCCGCTCACTGTAAAACGTTGTTAATATTTTTGAAAAGTAATCACTAGCATTTTGTTGCATTTTTTACGAGTATAAATATTCACAGAAATGAATTCGTGATCGCTTCGTAAACAGTTCTCAGAGCAACAGTTGTCTTTGAAATAATTACATTTAACAAGTGATGATTCTATTGTTATAAAAGGCCCTAAAATTAACGCAAGATGAGATTAACAGAAAACACAGTATCAAGTCTTTCGATTGCAATTTTTTTTAATCGAATTATAAAGTTTGTTGTTAATGGGGTAGGGATAGTCAGAAGCACGAAAAAGAGACAATTTTCAGTATTTTTTTTTTTTTGCTATTAAATCGTGTTATTTTACAAAAGTAGTAATATGACATTATTATAGAAAGTGCTGACTTGAAGTCACGAAAATTTCTAAAAAGAAAAAAAATAAATTTCCAAAGTTACAGTTGTTTGTGTTGTACTTGCGGTGACAACCATAAGTCCTTGGAGATTCATCTAAAATCAATCGGACGAAAAAAATTAGTTTTATAAATAGATAATCCTGGGCCTGATCGAAGGATTTTTTTCTCAAAATTAACAAAATGGCGGCCTCAGGAAATTTTTTTCTAAATTTTTGGGAAAAAATCAACAAAATCGAAATTTTTGAAAAAATTAAATTCTTCGATCATTCCCGAGTTTATTATGTATTCTAAAAGCTGAATAAATTTTATTAAAATCTACTGAGCGGTTTTCGAATTACAGCTGTCACCAGTTCAAAAAACATAGTTTTGAGAAAAATGCGTTTAAAGTTTCACACCAGAGCCTTGAAGTGCCCGAGCTCTCTTTGTTATTTGTCGAATAACTCAAAAACTAATTAGCGGATCAACGTGAAGTTTTCAGAGCATATTTTTAAGATATTACTCTTAACGAAAATGCTTAAAAAAAAATTAATTTTTTGAAAATTCTGACTACCCCTAACCCCTTAATGGAACAATACATCGGGTCAATGGCCTCAATGGGGTTCTATACACATACGCACTCGTTTGCCAAAAGCTTCCATGACTTCTTCTGCCTCTTTATTAGCGTAGACATCGCTTACACGGTATTTTCTACGTCTAAGTATTCTGTAACGTTAAGTGCTCGCCTTTTAAGCGCGCGTGGTTGTGGGCTTGTTGCAGTAGACCTGTAATTTTAAATAAATAAAATAAAAAAAATCTAATGGTGTTAAATTTCACGATCTGGGAGCTAATTCTCATCACCAAAGTAAGAGAGTACATGTGTCTCATGCAGTAATTGAAGTCTTTCACGGGCTGTACAACATGTGACATCGCCTTGCTGAAACCACATATTAGTGCCCAATATTATTCAATTTCATTAAATTTCGACAAAAAAAAAAAAAAAAAAACTAGGTTATCAGGTACCAATATCGAGCACCAGTAATAGTCATTGCTACATAAATGGCGGCATATTAAAATCTTGCGTTAATTTTGGGACCTTTAATAGATGCTAAAATAGACAGAATAGTTCAAATTTTAAAGTTAAAATTAGTTTGAAATGTCATTTATCCAAGAAAAAAACTGAGCGCATCACTCGTTTTTGGAATCATCATGGGTATCATTTGCCCACATTTCTTTATAAATGAAGCCGGTCTTAATGTAGCAGTCAATGGGGAACGCTATAGAGACATGACTAATTACTTTTTTGTGTCAGAATCTGAGAATGTTGACCTGGACGACCTTTGGTTCCAGCAAGAAACTACATGTTATTGCAGCCAACAAAATATTCAAATTAACGGTGAGCTCATTATCTTGGCTTCCTAGAACGTACGATTTAACACCGGTGGTATATTTTTTGTGTTGTTATGTGAAGTCGCTGGTCCATGGCTAAGATGATTGACGAATTGGAAAAAAATATTCGAGGCGTATGGCCACAATTGCAACAAAAAGTGATCGAAAATTAGGCCTCACTGTTGCAATTTATTCCAGCCAGCCGCAGCGGTCATTTGCCCTTTATCTTTGTAACAACATTAGTCAACAAAATCACTGTACTGAGCGCGCTATTCGCACAACCATCATTCATCTTAAGACCCAGCATTCATTAGTGGATAATGTTCGGCCGAATAGATCACGTCCAGCACGCAGTGAAGAAGAAATATAGCAGCCGTAGCTGAGAGTACCCGACGACCGTGGAGAGTCGTTCGCAGCAACTCCGACTGACCGATGTAACGTCTTGGCGCATTTTGCATCATCAATTGAAAGCATGCAAAATGTAGCTTGTGAAAGCACTGAAGCCACTCGATCTCCCAAGTAACATCTCTCAAGTTCTATGTGCTCTTGAAAAGTTCTAAGAAGATCCAACGTTTTCGAGTCTAATTGTCTAATTTTGTTCAGTGATGAGGCTCCTTGCTGGCTCGATGGGCAAAGTTGCCGCGTTTGGAATGAAGGGCAACCTGATAGGATTTAAGAGTTGCCATTTCATTCAGGAAAAACAACGGTATCGTATAGTTTGGGACACCGACTATTTGATACTTGAAATTGAAGCACGTGATCTTGGTGACATTTGGTGTCAACAAAACGGTGCCTCTTTTTGAAGTTTCTGTGTTATTTCTTTAAAGGGTAGGGAGCAGGGTGAGCTTTCCTGCCCTGCATTAGATCGAGTTGATACAAAAAAAGAGGTACTTGCCAACAAACAAAATATTTCTTAGCATGTCTTAAAAACGCGAAGTTTTATAAAGTGAGAAAAATCTCCTTTTACCAGCCTGTCCCAATTTTCTTTTAGACGTTCCTCTTCCTTCTCTTTTACCACAGTGTTATTTCATTTCCAATAAGTCACTCTGAGCTAACATGCATGTGTGACCAACGCATTAATTTTAATGGGATTCTATTTATGTAGACTGCATTTCAATAAGAGAGAAAATCAATTACATCAACTGCCAAGTTTATTTAGATGACATAAATTACATTTTTAAGAGAGTGAATTGAACCTCAACTCTAATCATGAAAATTGAAGTTTATAGAAACTTTGCTTTGTCCGCTTTACTCGAAAACATATGCAAATTGCTTTAAGATAACTGGCCATCAACGCATCCAACACCGATATACCGATGTACTTGAAAAGATGTCCAGTCAGTATCGCCGCACAGAAGGAATACACGATTTCAATGCTAATCGACTGCATTAATATGCGTAACAGTTGTTCAAGAGAGAGTTTGCTGCAGAAATACCGCATTCTGTCATCTTCACGTGGCATAATGCAAATAAGATATTACAAGTGTGTGTGTGCGCGATGCAGTTTGAAATCCATGGATTTCCATATGCTAATTAAATACTGATGAATGTGGCTTTCGAAGAAGTTATGTTACGTGAAGAATTAAGCGCACGAAGAATTCAGTCGGTTTCCACTGTCTAGACGAGTGAGACTGGTTTTAATTAAAATCACGTTGCAATATGTGCATAAATAAGTAACTGTATATGGTATGTATATAAATCAAATCCATTTTACATGAGCAATAACTATGTGAAGAACATGAAAATTTGAAGTCGTTTAGTGGATGACTGTAGATTTCTGATGCAGCATGCTTTGTAGTGAAATCAAATATGTCTTAGCTTGGCAATAGCAGGCCTTAATTTCACACTTAAATCGTTTAGCAAATGTTTTTTGTTGGCTTTGGTTATATAACTGTGTAGATTTTAGAAGAGAGTTTCTGAAATAAGACCTCTTTTAAAGAATAAAGATCATTCATTCGATGGCCTGTCGAATATATTCAAATTATTGTCACTTGAAGGTATTAATCATCATTAAATCACGAAATATGATTGCAAAGTCCATCTTATTGTTGTACTCCACGACGTCCGCCAAAAAAAGTCATGAAAGTGGAGTCACAAGAATCATTTAATACTAACAATTTAGTTTCACTATAAAGATGTTTTTTTTTTTGACGTTATGTTTTTTATACTCTCCCAAGAAAGTTGCTAAAGAGAGTATTATAGTTTTGTTCACATAATGGTTGTTTGTAAGTCCTTAAACTAAAAGATTCAGATATAGGGTTATATATACCAAAGTGATCAGGGTGACGAGTAGAGTTGAAATCCGAATGTCTGTCTGTCCGTCCGTCCGTGCAAGCTGTAACTTGAGTAAAAATTGAGATATCATGATGACACTTGGTACACGTATTTCTCGGATCCATAAGAAGGTTAAGTTCGGAGATGGGCCAAATCGACCCACTGCCACGCCCACAAAATGGCGGAAACCGAAAACCTATAAAGTCTCATAACTAAGCCGTAAATAAAGATATTAAAGTGAAATTTGGCACAAAGGATCGCATTAGGGAGGGGCATATTTGGACGTAATTTTTTTGGAAAAGTGGGCTCCCCCTACTAAGTTTTTTGTACATATCTCGGAAACTACTATAGCTATGTTGTATATTCAACCAAACTGTATAGAGTCGTTTCTTTTAGGCATTTCCATATACAGTTCAAAAATGGAAGAAATCGGATAATAAATACGCCCACCCCCCATACAAAGGTTATGTTGAAAATCACTAAAAGTGCGTTAACCGACTAACAAAAAACGTCAAAAACACTAAATTTTACGGAAGAAATGTTAGAAGGAAGCTGCATCCAGGCTTTTTTTAAAAATTGAAAATGGGCGTGGTGTGGCATGCTAAGGAACTGCAGTAAGCGCAGATGTGGTGTATGGTATTTAGGTCAAAGTATAGTTCGAGCCATTCTAATTTTCAAAACTTTCCGTATAATTCGGAGTTGCAAATTTGAATAGTATGCAGCTGAGATGAGTTAAGATATTTTCGTACCACTCAGTCGTTACTCATTAAAAATAACCTTGTTGCATTTTATGGAGTGGGGTTATATTTATCTTCTTCATTCTTTCATTGCGGTTCCACGACTTCCATCCCTATTTGTTATATAAATATTTTTTTCTTCTTGCTTGTTGAGAACTTTATACGTAGGAATTTAACAATTCCATTGTTGTAATCTGGCAACTCACAGCTTTATTGTAAAATTTTACATTTTTGTTGTTATACATAGTAAGAACGTTTTGACATATGACACTGTAAACAACACAGTAACTTAAAATATGCATCTCGACCAAAAATGAAATTAAATCGCAAACATCTCGCATGATATTTTTTACAACTATCGAAGCGGATTAACTCTTAGCGCTTAGATTAAATTAATTAAATTTGTGATGAGGAAGTTTCATCAAGGACCAGTTTTTATGGATGTTATGGTGAATCCAATCGAGGGCGTAGATCACTCCAAGCCGAATGCCGTGAAGGTCGTCTAATATCAGCTGCTGTTCTGGGAACTATTGATGCTGTGTACGAACTGTGACCTATCATGAGGCAACTATTGACATTAGTGGAACCAGAATACATGCACAATTGCATGAACATCAATTGCATGATTGTAGAAAATGTTTTTTTTTTCATGTGGCATCGCACACAATTTGTTGCTCGCTGAGTTGGTCGAGAGAAATGTTATAAAAATACGATAGATATGCCTCGAAGCATGTCTACATCTGACAGCGTAAGAGATGATGAATCATAGATTTGTACTAATTAATCTGAAAGTATGGTACACAATCGGCGACTGTATGGGTGTTTCAAGATGAGCCGAAACTAGCAAAACCTGTTCGACTACGACGTACCTCCAAGCAATTATTTGACTGTTTTTTGGAAAAACTAAACATATCACAGCCATACCATAACAGCGCAGAAAAGTAAATTCTCAGTGGTACACAACTATTTTTTTGCCACTTGTCTTTCAAGAAATCAAAATCAACTGCCGCAGATGGATCACTCTTCATCATGATAATGCTAGCTCTCACACATCGACTGAAGCAACATAGAGTTGCTGGAGTAGTCAAAACATCGGTTTGATGACTCATGCACCGTATAATCCTCACTTGGCACCGAATTATCTTCTTTTTATTGTCTTTGAAAAACAAATTAAGAGCTCATTCAGAACGCATGTTTTGGAGATATCTCAATCAAAGTGGCAAAAGAGCTTCGAAAATCGGTTCAAACACATGCAAAAGTGTATACATATTAATGGAGAAAATTGTGACAAACAATAAAACAATTTTTGATGATTAATATTTGTTTTTGTTCTTTAATCCCGCAATAGAAAAGGCAACCTATCATACACAGTTATCTAACTTATTCACCTGACCTAATTTTTCTTACTTTTCCTTTATATTTAATGTCAACACTTCATTAAAACCGAAACAAGGGAATAACTTACTCTTTACTATCGCATCAGGTAAAGACCAAGTTCCAACACACAGATTCAATTAGGCCACACTGGTAATGATTGCAAATATTAATTTTAACAAACTAACAGTGTCGGGACCGTTAAAGTTGAAGCAATAATGCAAGCATGAATGTAACTCCCTGCTGAAATGAGTCAGTTGCTCCAAGTTGAGCTTGTTGCGTAGGCGATGGAGGTAATGTGATGGCTTGTAATGATGCCATTTTTCATTTGGCTAATTTAATATTTATGCAATTTTCTTTAATTTCCTTTACCCCGACTTTTCTTTCCTTTTACTTCGACATCCGTATGACTTTGTAGATTGGTGTGTGTGCGGCAATAACTTGACTTTTGCGCTCACAATCAAGGTGGCAGCTGCATAAACCTTTGTCAGCAGCAGATTCTGCCGGGCGAGTGATGTACTTGGAGGTGTTCGAGTGTAAAGGGCACACAGAAAAAGAATGAATGAAAAATGTTGATAATGGAGTAACTTCATCTGTGAGGGCGCAATACAAAAGCTATACCTTACATAAACATGCCGTACATATGTATAATACGCTGTGTACAGTGGTGTAGGTGTAGGTGTAGGTGTGGAAGCAGAAAAGTGGCACGAACAACGATGAGCGAACTTCCGTAACCCAAGGGGTTTCAAGCGTAGAAATACAAATATCTTTACAACTTATGTTGTGGCGCGCTTGGCAGGAGGGCTGTCGAAGTTGGGCGGGAGTAATCGGTGGCTGGATTAACAACGCACTCGTGCGCGAGAACCTTTCCGTACCCGCCAGCCAATCAGCCGACTACTCAGCGCAGCCACTTCGAACATTATGACTTGATTTTTGCTGCTTTGTGTTATCACTTGCGTCATCGCGTGGAGTGTATCTCACTACATATGTGGCCAGAATGAAAAATTGGGTTTTGTGATATATCGTTGTATGGGTGAACGTGTGAGAAAGGTGTGAAATGAAAGGAGTCTGTTATCTTAATGGTCATAAGAAAGGACAGCGCATAACTGGATATCGGAATCGAAAAATTTGAATACCGTCTTTGCAGAAGGGATTTATTCTACATCGGATCTGGTTTCATTTATTTCTAACATGTGTTGCTTCATCCTATTTGTTGCAAAAATTTGTTTGCGTATCCTATATTAATGTATATTATATATTGTGCCAAAAAACTACGAACTTTTAATTAAGAAAATTTTAAATAAAATGTAAAATACATAAATAGTCATCAATACTTATTTTATCGCTTTCAAAGTTCAAAGTTATCCTCACCACTTATGCCAACGATTTTTCAAGTCCTCGAGACACTTTTCATAAGCACTTTATGTAATGGCCGTCAGCTCCTTCAGCGGAGTTTTTTTTTTATATCTGAGATCGACTGAAAACGGGTTCCATTGAGCGGCAGTTTCAGTTTTGGGAACGAAAAAAATTTCACATAGTCAAAATTGGTGACTACGTTGGTTGACTGATGGTATTCATTGCGCTTTAGGCTTTAAATG
Source organism: Bactrocera latifrons (assembly GCF_001853355.1). NCBI lineage: Eukaryota > Metazoa > Arthropoda > Insecta > Diptera > Tephritidae > Bactrocera > Bactrocera latifrons. Next base: position 277,943 of record NW_017534886.1, read on the forward strand.
CGGTCACAAGCGTGACTTGATGTGGTGATGCATTATCATCGTGTAAAATTTATGAATTGGTCTTTTACAATTCCGACCGTTTTCGACGGGTAGCAAACCACGAATATCGGAAAAAAAACAATGAGCCTTGATTTTTGAGCGGGCTTGGCGTGGGTTTTTTGAACTCAGCTCATTTTTTTCCCTTCATTCCGATGATTGTTGACTTGATTGCGTGACTAACTCATAAACCCATAAATGTGCGATCGGAATTCGCAAAATAAATCATGTGCAAAAAGATCTTTTTACGGGACGAATCAAGTATAAACGTGTTCCATTTTCTAAATATCCATCGAAGTCATTCGAACGGAATCGCGTGAGATGTTGGGCTATCTTACCATCTCTCTAACACTTGCCTGACGATTTAATACTTGTATATTCGTTAGTTTTTTTTGGACACTTTTGAGACCGCTATCATCATAAGTCTCCCAAGAATCAATAGATTTTTGAACATCTTTCTGCATATACATTTTCCTTAAGCCATTCGAAAACGTTTAGACCTGGACACAACTCTCAATTCTAATTCTTTATTGAGAAAAGTTTTTGGTTAGCAGCAAATCTTGTGCTTCGAATTTGTCAGCTGTTGCATAGCTCATGATCACAGCTCTCGAAGTAACGCGTTACGTTATAGACGTATGTATGCTCCAAGTAGCTTCCACATTATGAAGATAAACAATCCTGTAAAGTGATACACTACAATTCAAGTTCTTAACTTTATTAGCTTTATTTTCTAGTTATGATCTTTCTATCTTTATGATTCTACTTACATATTATATACTATATGTAAATATTTGTACTAGGTTTCTCCTTTCGTTGGGTTTGTAATAAAAACGTATTGTTGGTACAATAAATCCAACTCTACAAAACAAATTGATTGTCTTTTGCATCTGCCAGTTTATGAAGGTCTCCAATTGCTCTACTACTATTGTGCAAAACTATTTGTTTGAATTGTTATAGAGTTTTTCAGAAGTTATAGACCACTTGGGCATAGTTTTTAGAGAGTAAGTATTKTATGTATGTATTCACGCCACATGCAGAGCTTTAAACTTGGTTTACGTAGTGACGTGAAGTATGGCCGTTCTTAGGTTGCTTATACATATATTGTTAGCTACAGATATTCGTTGAGTATGAACAAATAAGTGATTAATCTTGTGTTACACTGTGGATTTGTGAAGTTCAAGGGCATGCTATACTATAAATTTCAAAAATTTATGAATCAAACCAAACAGTTGTTTTGGGATTCGAAAACCATTTGGCAAGTTTAAGCAATCGATATGCAGCTTTTTGTGGGCCGCTGACTGGCTTGGCTTTTAGAAATGCTCAGAATACTTGTTTTAACAAAAGACATCGAATTGCTTTAAATTATGCACAAAAAACACATTTATTGTGGTATTTTCAATAAGTTCCTTAAACTTTACTAGTAAAGAAATGTATTATGCTTATATCTTATAACTGGAATATAAGGTAAGGTTAAGAGACCAATGCTCTTTGTATTGCTAAGGGTAAGTAGTTCTGTAAATCTCGTGCTTTATATTCTAGATTAAAACTATCTCACAGTCGCACTCGAGCGGTTTCCTTTCCGTTGTGCGCGACGCAATTGTATCCTCTCTTGCTGCTCGCTGCCATCCGCGGTGACCCGAACGTGTGTGGTGATGAAGTAGCTTGATGCTATTTCTAGTGAGGACAGACTCTTTGACTAGCTTTGAGCATTAAGTTGACGAGTTCAGCGCTAGTATTGCCGCTCTACTATAAAAGTGAATGATGACCTGCCTGATAGAGGTTGTATTTCGTAGCAGAAGGCCCACTTATGCGTGAAGAGCACTGCACTGCTCCTATAGCTTAAAGCTAAGATCGTCCCAGAGTTCTCTCCTAGCTTCGACCCATCCGTGAAAAATCTCTCTGGGCCTCTTCCTCAGCGATTTCTCCTCATCCATGAATAGCCTCACACACATAATAATTAAAGTTTTAAGGGATGCAATGAGTAAGTCTGAGGAATTTTTCTTTTAACGACAAATGATTAGTCCATGTACCCATGTACTTTTAAATTGATTTTTCAAACAGCAAGTGAGTTATATCCCCACGTTTTGTTACTAAAAAACAACTCACCGTAAACCGAACCAGCAATTGAGCATCGCAATCGCTGTGAGGGAATACAAATATGTATTTATATACAAACATATGTTCATACATATTTATATTTATTCTCTATCGCAAACATGCAAAATATTCTCCGGCATTTATGCTTTATCGTCCATAAGATCCAAGAATTGCAGTCGGTTTGAGTTATGCCAAATGAACATGTGCTATTGGTGTTGCTATTGTTGTTTTTACGGCAACATACATTTTTCATTTTAATTCCCAATGCAACATTTCCATAGAAGACATTCCACTTCCGGCAGCGCTCCAGTTTATTCTCACCAGCACGCTCGGCAATAACCAAGTGACAGTGACTGCTCGTCCTCCATCTTTCAATGCTAATGTCAAGGTTAAAGTTCCGCTAGCTGTACGCCGCCATAGCGCGGCTTCACGACACATCCACTAAGCGCTGAGCTGAGATGTGCATCATTTGTGTTAGCGACAGATTAGTATACGTTTTGCATATGTACATACATATAGCAAATTGTGTTCTTTGTTGTTGTACATGTCCCGATTATGACATATATGAAAATGAACGCTTCATAAGTCTGTCTGAAAATGTTGACTTGCATATTTCATGCACTGCTCTTCCACTTTATTTTTCAAGTTGTGCATATCCGTTGAAATTAATTTCTGTTTCTGCCATTCTTACATTGCCCATAAACATATGTTTGCTGAACTCGGTCCTTTTAATGAAAGATAATTATTAGTGTGCATTCGGTTGCCTTTTTTTGCTAGTTCACTCTTCTCTTGCACTTTTTACTATCACAAACAGTCGATTTATGTACGCTTGCAGCAAGAAGGAAAAGTAGTTTCATTTAGGCACCATGTTCAAGCGCTAAATTAATCTTTGTAAACATAAACTTTAACTCAACGTGTTTGCACCTACCTATTTCCCTCTATTGCTTCTTTATATACCTATCAAGAGAGAATATTAACTATGATTAGTTGAAAAATTTCGCATATAATGCTCAGAGAGGTTATTAAACCTTGTATGCATATGATCGTACAGTTATGTTTGTAGTGTGAGTTTCATATGGTCCAAAGCAGGAACGAATACTTCTATCCAATCCGTTCCCACGGCAGTCGGTTCTACGCAACCGGAACGCACCCGGATTTTTATCCGGTCAAAGACTATGAACTCGGCAGAATTTTGTCGATAGAACAACAACAACTCCTAAGTCATTCTGGTATTCTCATTCCCCTTTTGACAACGGCTTATTTTTCCTACCTTTACTTTACTTTAAGGTCGGCACCTTTAATAAAGGTACTCTTCGGCTTTCATTATAGATTTGTCCGTTGTATTGTGGAAACTGCCATAATCTGTACAATAATTTTGTGGGCTTTGTTTAGTGGGATGAATGCTTTTATAGTTCGGCCTAGGTCGAGAACTTAAGACTTCGCCAGTTGCCTCTATTCTTTGCGAGGTCACGGCATTTGTAGATATCAAGTGCAGACATGTCGCTATCCACTTGGTCTGTCCATTACTTCCGTGGTCATCCTTGGGGATTCGAATCGAAGGAGCTTTACTCTGCAGCTTCATCTTCCATGCTTACGGCATAGCCTAGCCTTGTTCGTCGAATTAGGAGTCTGCTTCTTAATATCTTACCGATCCCACAGTTGTTCCTGTTGGCAACAGTCATACGGTGATTAATATAAAGGCTTAGATTTGGTGGAATTTATGCTGCCTCTGAGAAATACAAAGTCTTTAATTTTTTGAATTTATGGCTGCTAACAGGAACGTAGTTTCCAGAAGGTACATGGCGTTTTCTTCGTACATCTCAAGACTAACCTCCTTCGCTTCTTTTTGTTGGCTAGAAAAGTCTGTGCTTACGGCTTTGCTCTAAAGGCGTACGATCTATATCATCGGCTTAATGTCACTGCGGTTCAGATTAGTGGCGCGTGTAAATTCTTCCAGAAATCATATTGAAGAACACGGACGAAAGAGACCTCGTCTGGAAAAGCTGGAAAGAGCTGAAGGAGCTGATGGTTGTACTCAACATATCATAGAATAGACAGTACCTGTCAGTATGACTTTGAAATCCTCAAAAAGTTGATGGGTATCGATCTGTTTGTCGTGGATCTTCTCCAGGATTTGACTTATTCCGAAAATCTGGTCTATGGGCGAATCCAAAGCGGTAATGATAAGATTAAATCTTTTTTTTTTTTTACAATGAACTTAAGTCTTCCATCCAACACTGTTGAAAGAACCTTATAGGGAATATTAAGAAAGCTACCACCACTTTAATTAGCTCATACTGCGGGATCTCCCTTCTTGTCGGCAGAGTATACTCATATTCCAACTCTTTATTCAGCCTCGCCGACTTTAAACAGCGCAACCAGGAACCCATCAACCCGATGGCTTTGTTGCTCTTACGCCGCCTTAGAGAAGTTTTCACCTCGGCTTGATAGAGTAGCGGGACGATAATTTCACGCTAGATTGTGCCATTAGTATAAAAACATAAAAAATAATATTTTCTACAAATTAAGATTTCTAAAAGACCGTTACTTGGAGAAGCACCTCTATGTTGAAATCTTTTTCTGAACCTTGCTGTACTAGCACTTACGCCTGTACCTACACACATGAGTGCCACTGTATTTAGAAGAATTTCGTGTCTACAAAGTGAAGTTATGTTTTACACACATTTCGCCTTGCCTCTTCGGTGTTAATATTTACTTGTCTGTCTGTCATTTGTCTTACATGTGTAAAATTAGTTTTTTCGCCATGCTGCTCCTCCTCTTTTCTAAGAACATACCATAGTTTGCAAGTTGTCAAGCAAGGCACTAAAATATGGTAAGTAAACTTTGGTTCCTCAAATGCTTCCCGCTGATAAATTTGCAAACCGAACAGGTGTTGAATTTTATGGCAACTGCAAGTGGCAGAAATGACTCGAATTGAAATGCAAATTATATTCACAACGACTATTTATGTATGTGTGCATATGATGAACAATTTCCCAGTGTCCAGCCGGCAGTGGTTGTATACGTATTTTTGTCTCTATGCATATGTGTTGGACATATATACATGTATTGCAACTGAATTTGTTTGTACACACATAACTTATGCAAATCTTGAAATTATTGTGCATTCATTAGGGGCTGATTTCTGGAGCTTCACAAGCTTTGTGCGTGTATGTATATAAGCGTTGTGGGATCCGTATGCTTTTATCGTTACTTAAGAATGACAATGTTGAAGGAATCTTTTAGTTTTTGGATAAATTTTAGAAGTTCCGTTAAATATTTCTTTTTATTTTTACTAAAGCGTTAGCCAGTAGGTTTGTTTAATTTCGCAGTTTAGATATATAATATGTTTAATTCTGCTACCTTCGACTTCTTTCTTTACCAAAGGAATACTAAGGTCTTTATGAATATTTTCATTACGCATATACCATGGTGAACACGTGATTGTTGTAAGCATTTTCGAATAGAAATTTTGTATTATATCAATATTTAGTTGCTTAGGTCGTATCCCTCAGTTGAATGCCATACATCCAAATCGGCTTTCTTACCGCATTATACTCGGTTGTAAAATATCTGCCTTCCGACTTTTTGTCTTTTGAATTTCGCGGCTATGTGTAACGCGCTACAGAGCTCGTATCTTTCAGTGCTATGCATCTTTGAAAGGTCTTGATATAACTTAGTTTGAATATTGCGTTCAACAGTTATAGACGTGTAAACATGGAGTTCCTTAACGCCGAAATTCGCACTATTTTAAGGTTTTCCTTCGTTAAAGGCAAATCGGCTAGAGAAACGTGCCGTGAGATTAATGGTGTATTGGGGGATGGTACTCTATCACTTCGAATTGCGCAAGAATAGTTTCGACGATTCAGAGCGGGTGAAAATGACCACATGGATAAGCCACCCGGCGGAAGACCTGTGACGACGAATACCGATCAAATCATGGAAAACCTTGTGTTAGACCGGCATGTGGCATCTCGTGACATCGTGACATAAACCATCTGCAGAAGGCTGGATACATAAACAAGATTTATGTTTGGGTGCCGCACGAAAAATGGATCACATACGACAATATCAAGCGAAACCTGGTCGTGGTCGGAGGCCGGCGAATTGTTCCAAACAGTGGCTAAGCCGGCATTGATAGCCAAGAAGGTTTTGCTGTGTGTTTGGTGGGATTGGAAGGGAATCATGCACTATGAGCTGCTCCCATATGGCCAGAGGCTTAATTCTACCATCTACTGCGAACAACTGAAGCGCTTGAAGCAGGCGATCGACCAGAAGCGTCCAGAATTGGCCAACAGCAAGGGAGTAGTGTTCCACCAGGACAAAGCCAGACCACACAGGTAGAATTTTTTTAATCTTATTTAAAAGGCCTTCGTGCCACACCTTATCAAACGTCTGAGCTACACCTAAAACTATTGCTGAACAGTAATCCCTGTGCTCAAATGCTTTCCATTTCGTTAGTTCTATTTACTTGCTCTATTGTGCTATGTTTCTCACGAAATCCGAATTGATGCATTGATATTGAATTATTTTCGTGGAGGAAAGGAGACGGCTTTGATAGTAGTACTTTAGAAAGATAGAGTAGAAGACTGGTTGGTTTGTATGAAGATGGCTGTGTTAAGTATTGCCCAGGTTTATCTATCAAAATAATCTGCGACTTTTTCCATGAAATTGGACAGTATCTAAAACTAAGAATTTCATTGAGTAGCAATATTTGACAACTCAAGTTAGCATTTCTGGGGTAATATTATCCTGTTGTGGCGATTTTTTTGGATTAAGTTCTTTTATGATTCGACTCGTGAGTGAGATCGACAGCTAATAGTTGCTCTTTGAGCAATTAGGTTCAAATACCTTTTGTAGGAGATTTGCAAAACAACTAGCCGTTTTCTCGTAACATCGAGTCCAATTTCCATCCAAGTCTTGTATAGGCATATTCGACTGGTTGAATTTGGACACATCTTGTTTATTATAATATATTATTTTTCCAGTCCTCGAAACACTTTTCATACGCACTTTTTGGAATGACCTTCAGTTCCTTGAGCGAATTTTCTTTTATCTCTTCGATCAAATGAAAACGGGTTCCATGAACAAGTTTAAGTTTTGGGAACAAGAAAAAATTACAGGGACCACAGTCTGGTGAATACGGTTGTTGGGATCGGAATTCGTACGATCAAAAACTCTTGGGATTGTGTCCAAGAGACCTTTTACGGTACTCTTTTGGAAAAAAATTAAGTTTTTTCAGGACGAGTCGCGCAAGTACACGATTTATGCCCATAATATCCACCGAAGTCAATCGAACGGACCATCTCTCTTACACTTGCAAGCACTTTCAAGCACTACCTCCTTCAATTCCTTAATTTTTTCATCAATTGAAGAGGTCGAAGGTCCTCGTCTAGGACGAAGCGTGTCTTCAACGAACGAATTTTGGTTAGAAATTACAAATTTGAGACAAATTCTTTGTGCGACATTTTTATCCACATTTTCCATATATGAGAAGATTTCCAATGCCGATAACTAAACGCGGATATTCTCCTTTCAATACTTCTCGAATTTGCCACAGCGAGAAATTGAATGGAGTATTCCGTTGACGTAAGATGATTTCTCAAATGTTAGCTCGTCATGATTTAAAACCATTCCATACAATCCATTAAAAACATTTTGAACAAGTGCTTAGTCTTTTCTGCAAATCTAAATCTTAGTAATTCCTACACTAAATTGCCATGTTTTGAAAACTTCTCCTATGCATACATGTATGTATGTATGTAWGTATTGTTTGTTCGTGTGACACTTTATGCGATCATAAAAATCATTTTACAAAATCTCTGCACAAGCTAATTTAAGCTGGGTGAAATAAAATACCACAGTGATCGTTAAAGGCTTACGCGACAAACACCTCTGCACACACACACACACGCACATGCACTTCAACGCGTCCGTGCCTGGAAATGCCCGCTCTGCACTCGTGTGTGATTATTCAATCTTAAGACACCTACGCAAAGTCATTGCTGCGAATTCCGTAAAAGCAATAAAGTGGATGTGGCGCGCAAATTGCGAGTGTGCCACAAAAGGAAAAGGCGAAAAAACGAAAACGAAAAACGTATGACAGCGGCAACGAGAGCGACGCAACAATGCAAGCGACGGAGCAAATGCGCAAAAAAGGCAAAAGGAAGCAGCAAACACACATACACACTCTCACGCGCATAGGAAAAAGAACGAAGAATTAGGCAAGTAAATAAAGAAAAGCTTGGCAAGCAGCGAACAAATGCGGTTTCTTCCGAGAGTCGGTGCGCGCAGTGGGCTGAGGCAGGCAGTCAGGAATGTAGCATGCGAATACAATGCGTGCGAGCAATCACAACACTGTATATACATACATACAAAGGAAGACGTTACCTTCGGTTGCACCGAAGCTGTAATACCCTCCATGAATAAGAAAGTTTGCATACAAAAAATGGATTTTGTTCGTTCAGTTTGTATGGCAGCAATATGCTAAAGTTGTGCGATCTGAACAATTTGGTCGGATATTATACCGTTGCGTTTGGCAATAATTCTTGCCAAATTTCAAGAAGATATCTTCTTAAATAAAAAGGTTTTCCATACAAGGCTACGATTTTGTTCGTTCAATTTATATGGCAGCAATATGCTATAGTTGTCCGATCTGAACAATTTCTTCGCAGATTCCATCATAGTCTTGGACAATAATCTCTGCCAAATCTCGCGAATATTTCTCGTCAAATAAAAAAGTTGTCCAAGGACTTGATTTTGATTGTTTAGTTTTTATGGCAACTATATGCAATAGTATTCCGATCCGATAAATTTCTTCGAATGTTGTAGGGTTGTGTTCAGCAATAATTGCTGCCAAATTTCAAGGCTTTGATTTTGATCGTTCAGTTTATATGGCTATATACTAGAGTGCTCCAATATGAGCGGCTCTGACAAATCAGCAGCTTTTTGGAACGAAAAAAATGTATGCAATATTTTGGATCGATATCTAAAAAACTGAGGAACTAGCTCGCGGTCTATAGGCGGGACAGGGTGACTGACATACGGACAAACAGACAGACTCAGCCCTTCACAATGATCATGTGTAGTGTTTTTATAGACTCTCCGACACCACCTTCAAGCAGTTTCAAACTTTGTGGCAAACTTAATATACCCTGTGCAGGGTATAAAAATATATACGCCTTAGTACAAATACATAAGCATTTGCTTCGCCGCGGAGCAGGCGGTGTGTGATGGTGCTTCCTAGGTCGTTAACTTCTAAACGATTTAGACGCACATGAAGTGGACCTGTTCCAGCTGGTAGTCGCAACTTCACTTGGCTCGCATACCATAGTCACCGGCCTCGTCCATTTGTATACTTGTATGTGCACTCGTATTAGCATTCAACATATATCCATATGTACATACTTATGTACATGTGTAGCGTTTTTCCGCGGTATGCCAAGCACGAGAGCGCTACGAGTGCGCTTTCTTGGCGAGCGCACATTCCGGTGTATGGAGGCACTGTGCTGAGCTACATACTTGGACGTCAGCATTTTTCTTCAGTTTCACGGATTTTATTTAGTGCATAACGCAAGGGCCAGTCTGCTTTTATGCAGTTACAATATGCATACTTTTGTAGCAATCGCAATGAAGGAAGCATGTTAAAGTACTTTGCAACAATTATATCCCATTGGTTATATTACGGAATTGTGATAGTTGCGCATACTTTCTAGAGAATATGGAAGGGTCTCCAATTTTATGTCAGTTAACCAAGGGGAGATGGCCAAGATATGACAAGATAAGAACTAAGGACTTATTTATTAGGCCCAGGAAAAGTATATGCAGACTTACAGCTACCTTGGCGAGGTATTGTCCATTTGTAGAACCTGTGCTTTAATGGTAATGACATATAGCAATTTTTATCCGTAAACTCAAAGCGCGTAAGGAAACGGTTCTAGAGTTTCTCTGTGAGTGGCCAGCTCTATCACAAACCCGATATAAAACTATTGGAATCCATCAGGTAGCAAAGCTTTAATGGTTATCTACAAAAAGGGTAGCGAAATTTAGTAGTTTCCTTGAGGAGTCAAATGGTTTTAACACAGCGATGAAATGGGAAAGCAAGATCTAAAGGTCTGGGGTATCTCGCACTAATTAAGCCCGAAGGGGGTTCACTCTTACCTACCTACAATAGAGCAAGTCGAGTTTTTATCTAAGCGTATGCGAGAAATGTTCTACGGATCATTCCGAACAACTCTGAAGAACTTTGCCTGAAAGACTTTACTCCATGAGTCTAAAATCGATTTAGAGCCAGTGAGAGGCAAAGTTTAGACCATCTGAATAATCGGTTGTATAACCTTAGGGAGAAAGTTGTCAGATGGGTGCCGTTAGCGCGCAAGCAAAGAGGGGCTAGTGTTATGCGGAGACGCACGCTGGACATATGTTTAATATGTCGGGGTGTATTCTGGATAAGTACGAGTTTGACCTGATACAGTATACAAAACGAAAACTGATCAGAATGGGAGTCATGCTGCCTACTTGAGCTCTTATGGACCCAGGAGATTGGATTGCCATGGAGGCAGCAGGAAAATTTCTCCGGGCCCAGATTGGACTCAATTCCAGCACGTTCCAGGACGATACGGAGCAATGATGTGTTGCTTCAGTGATGACAATCTTATACTGAAATTTACCGATCTCAGCACCGTTAGATCTCTGACAATACAGACCTTGATCGGATAAATTCTGAGTCAATTCCGATAACGTAGAACCGGCTCTTGTGGGAATTAATGTTTCTTAGCGTCTTTGAATCACGCGAACCTGAAGTGACGAACTGTAAACTGTTTTATTTTGACCTGATACCAAAAAGTATTAGTGAAACATGACTTAGGATGTTAAATACATTCATGTAGCTAATTTAGAAGAAACATAGTTGAGTAATGCGAGTCAAAAACCCTAAATGTTTCCAGAACAAAATATGCAACATTTTCGGAGAAGACATCGGCGACAATTGTGACGCACTGCCTGTCAAAAAATCTCATGAAAAGCCAATTCCGCGTTCTGTGGATATTGTCGGCAATATTGCGGCCGCTATCAAAGTTCTAGTCACCTGGTTGTGGTTGCATTTCTCGAAGTAAGGTGGCAATAGTGCCACTATCAATGAACGTCAATAAAGTTGTCGTTGTGATAAAGTGAAAATAACGACTGCAAACGAAAGGTAAGGTAGTGCACACAGCTAACCGGTCATATCCAGTGTTGCTTTCTAATCTCTGCTATGTGGTTTGAAGGTCTAACCAGTTCTATGGCCACTTCCCACTTCATGCCTTTTTCTTTCTCGCTCTTTTCTTTATTCTTCAGCACACATTGCGATTTCTTGCATTTGCTGCGCAAAATCTAGTTGCCACGTTGTGGCAGCCAAAAAGTTGCATGCAACCGCAATATATTGGCTGTTGACTGTTGAACATTCGTTATTGTTGTTGCTTTTGCTACACGATGCGGAAAAAATATCGTGGCAAATTGTTTGGAGGACGTTGAAGGTGAATAAGTTAGTGCAATGCACAACTGCTTTTGTAGCACATTCTTTCCATTCACACACGCTCACACATACACGTGCAGTGGCACATGTGGCAATGTATGGATGTGTTGGTATTGTATTTTCATACAATCGCTCCAACTGGTGGAAATATATGTTTTATGTTCGTTGCACATATGTTTAACACATGTAAATGAGAAAAAATGGAAATGCGATTTATAAATATAGTTATGACTTGCGAAAATGTAGCCATAACTGTTTTAAATTAACTATTGGGTGTTATTTACAAATAAATATAGAAATGCTTTCTTTTGTTAAATACTGAAAGTTCTTCGACTCATTCTTTGTAACCACAGCAAGGTGTGCTGTAATCGTTAGCGTGGAAAACAGCAAGTTTCGCGCTTTAAATAGGTTAGGTTAGGTTAGGTTAGGTTAGGTTAGGTTATAGTAGTAAGTTATTATGCCACATATAGACCTACTGGTTTTTAGAAATGCCAGATGAATGTTCAGTTTAATTTGAGATGAAGTATTCCTCATATCTAATCTAATTTTGATACTTCATCTTGTCCCAGGAATTGTGAAGCTCCTAGCTATCTAAGACGAGTTCTAAATAGGACTGGATATAAGAATAAAAAGTATTGCAGCGTGTCTCTCATGCCTTTTGCCATGCAATTTCTATATGTATCGTCATTACTTCTGCCCATCGGGCTCACATGCGAGTACGTTGTGACCACTTATTAGGCCAACAACCGTTCTGCAGTCCTATCCAGACCCATGAGTTAAAAGCTTGCGTGTTTTTCTTCGGGGTACTTACAGATGATCTTGGCGGTCCTCCATGTTCTTAGGGAGTTACGTCTCTATTGTTTCCCTGCTTCTAAGGATATTCTCTCACGTAACCAGGCGTGAGATTATTGCCTTAATTACCGCCTGGATATCGACCTAAAGTTCGGAAAGACTTCGCCTGTAAGATGTTGGGGCCCACACTGGAAATAACGTATCGCGGAACTCATTGGTTTCACACAGCAGTTGTGAGGCCGATTATGACATGCCATATATTGGTCTGGTGGGTAATAATGGAAAAGAAATTTTTGTTTTCGCAATCTGGTGCCAAGTGAAGCCAAGTCCTGCTCCGCCTGATCTCTCCAACGGACTGGAGGTCTGTTTCTTCCTCTGCTTCCCCGGCTGGTACTGCGTTGAATACTTTCAGAGCGGAGTGTTTTCACCCATACGGACGACAACTCATCGTTCCATCCAATGCCATATTCGCCGTTGCCAATGCACAAAGTAACATAAATCTCCCGCACAACCTTTTTCTCGAAATCTGGCAACGCCGACTTATTAGATGTTCTCATCGTCCAAGCCTCTGCACCATATAGCAGGACGGTTATTATGAGTGACTTATAGAGTTTGGTTTTGTTTGTCGAGAGAGGACTTTGCTTCTCAATTGCCTACTCAGACCGAAGTAGCACCTGTTGGCAAGAGTTATCCTGCGTTGGATTTCCAGGCTGACATTATTGCTGGTGTTTATGCTGGTTCCAAGATAGACGAATTTATCTACTACTTCGAAGTTATGACTATGAACAATGACGTGGCAGCCAAGTCGCGAGTGCGACGATTGTTGGTTAGGTGACAGGCGAAATTTCGTCATGCGCTTGTTCAATACAGAACTAACGGCGCGGATACCAGCAGCTATAGAAAATTGTACCCGCTGGATTAAACTCCGCAGCTCATTTAATTTCCTACAGGATTAGATTGAAGAAGTCGCCTTGTCTGAAACCTCGTTTGGTGTCGAACGGCTCAGAGAGGTACTTCCTCATCTTGACGGAGCTTTTGGTATTGTTCAACGTCGGTTGATAAGCGTAGATATTGTAATCCTTAACACGCGTGCTGTGGTCGTCTTTAAAAGGGGGGTCTCTCATGCGAGGCTGTTTTCTCCTTTTCATTGGTAGTGCTTTTTACGGCACCCAAGCCCTGCCTTCTCACTTTAGCTCGCCTTCAAACGGATTTTTTTTGGCCACCCAGAGAATACTTGGTCTAAGACCGGAATTCGTGAGCCGCTTGAGTAAAAGAACAGTTTGCAGCGAATGATGCTCAGATAATTTTCCTCCTTCTATAAATTCGAATTAAATCCAAATCCAGTCACAATTTGTTTACAATTTTATTCTGAGTACATAAAATAAAATCCCATTGCAATTTAATGTCATAAAAATGTTATTTTTCAAAATACCACCAACGGCTTATGATGACTCACTCAATTTATTTGATAAACTACAGTGTTCGCCTTCGCCATGCAGACATCAGTTTGCCACATGCAACAGACTGCCACCAACAGCTTTGGCTGGTGTGCGACGGGCATGTGGCAAGTGTAATGGAAAATGCAGCCCTTTGTGGGTGTTATGGCTGCTCTGACTGGCTTATGTTTATGCACGACATATACATACATACATAGATACAGCGAGAGAAATGCAAGTGCGACATAGAAATGGAATGCAGCGCTTTTCAGTAATATAAGTTATATACATACATACATATATACTAAATAAATAAATACATATGTACTTATGTATGTACTAAATAAGAGGTTCAGTGTCCATGGAAAACACACGCGTTGCTGTCGCATGAGTAAACCGAAGTGAGCGAATGAGTAAAATGCTCGGCTAAGTGGTTGATTGAATTTTTAGGTAAAGGTGAGTGCTTTTGATGCGTCGGTGAGCACTTAAAACGCAGTTCGCTGCTTGAGCTGCATAATCTAATTCCTGGCTAATGCAAAGTACTCTATGGCATAACTACAAACACGCAATCACCACACCTATACATATCCAAATAAGTAAGCGTGTGCATCAGGTTTTTCTCTAACATTACTTATTTCGTTGTGTCGTTGGAAATATAATAGTAAAAATCAAACGCTGACCGACCACAGGCTCGTATTTACTACACAAAACGGAAGCAGATCGAATCGAATACGAGAGTCATGCAAGTGGCAAAGCAGCATACATTTCGCTTGAATGCATCCACCTGACCACACATCGGTCATATTGACTAAGGCAAAGGGTTAAACAAATATTTATAGTGGATTTTATTGAATTTGAAAGCGCTATATGCAGCAAAGGATATATATTTTATACTTTTATTTGCTGCAATAATTCGTTTGTATTTCTTATTCAATGCATTCAACAAACACGCATTGATGAATTTATAGCGATTTAAGCGCAATTACTGAAGTTTTAAATGCAACAAATATGCAGTTTAAAGAAAATGTTTTAAATGGTGCTAGTAAGATTTAGGCATATTTCGATTGTTGGCTATTTAAAAGGGCCTCGTTTATTAGAATTTTAGATTTTATCTATATTAATCAGTCAATTCAGACTCATTTGAAAACTCTGTGTCGAAATTATTGTGTATAAAAGCGGAGGAATTTCTTCGAAGTTCATTCAATTCGGTTGCACCGTAGCCACAATATTTTTCACATATGTACATATATATTAGTCGAAAAAGTCTTTTCGTATTTTGCCAGTAAATGCCATTGCTGTCGTATATCTCCAGTTCTACGCCTCACATTGTATCATACCATATTGTGCTGGTATGTTGAGATTTTGCCCTTCATTTAACAAAACAAAAAA